>NC_141545.1:20855602-21010602 GCF_021556685.1 Rattus norvegicus | reverse complement strand
TTACAGAGCCTCACCTTCCTCACCCATCTTGAAAAGGAGTCAGAGGGGCAGTGCTGGATGGCGTCACTACTGCCACTCACGGGGAGCCTCCGTCTGCTGCTGTTTACACACACTGGCTCAGTCCACACACATCGGCCAACCCAGGCTTCTTACAAAGTGGTTACTTTTGGTCTTATGGGTTTTTTTAGTATTGTGTGTATGGTTATTTTGTTTGTTTTATATTAATATAAGTTCTCACTCTACAAACCTAATTTGCTTGGAACTCACTATATAAGCTAAGCTGTCCTTAAACTCATAGAGTGCCTGGACTGAAAGGCACGCACTACCATGGGGGAGGGGGGGGTGGCTCCTCTATTATGAGACTTGCTCTTGGGCTGGGGATTTAGCTCAGTGGTAGACCGCTTACCCAGGAAGCGCAAGGCCCTGGGTTCTGTCCCCAGCTCCAAAAAAAAAGAACCAAAAAAAAAAAAAAAAAAAAAAGACTTGTTCTTGCTATCTAGCCCAGGCTAGCCTGAGACTGTGTTTTCAACCTCCACGAGTCAGGCTGCTACAGAGCCAGACAGATCAGTGATTCAAACTACACCCTTCTGGGTTGAACCCCAACCTTCCAGACTCAGATGGGAAGGGAGAGAGACAGACAAGATACCAAACTATTCTAGCTAGCCTGTGAGCTGAAAGTCAGGCAAACACTGTCTTTTGGCCCCCAGTCAAGCCATAGCTGAGAAATCTAAAGGAGGAGTAAAGCCTGGTGCCTCAGGTCTGTCATCCCAGACACTTAGGAGCTCAATCAAGTTCAAGGCTCAACTAGGCAACTTAGTGAGACCTGATCTCAAAAAGGTTAGAGGACAGGGACATAGTACCTTTGCTCTGCATGTGGGAAGCCCTCATTACAGGCCAATACCTGGCTGGGCTGGTACCCGTTGGGTTTGGAGTGTATGGGGTGAAGAAATAAGACAAAGAGCAGTCCAAAGACATATTCAGAACAGGATATATCTGAACCCCCAAACTATGTTTTGTTGTTTTATTAGATTTGTGGATTAGTCACAAGCAAATCCTTCCTTTATTCTTTAACTTGGATAAAGTCGGCCCCATGTCCTAATGTTTTTATGACAGCTACAAAATCACTTTAAATACGATATTTTGTCAGTGTCCCACTAAGTTAAACTTGCTTATTCATTCAGACATCTGCTCCTGTGATCTCCAGCTTTCCCTTTCCTCTAAATTTTCCTTGTGCTTCTGTAATTTAAGCTCTTGTTAACTGAAACCCTGAACTATATCCACTTTTGCTTTTCTTTTTTCTTTTCTTTTATTGGATATTTTCTTTATTTACACTTCAAATGTTACCCTCTCCAGAAACCTTCCATCCCTTCCCTCCACTGCTTCTAGGAGTGTGCTCCCCCACCCACTCCCTACCACCTCCTGGCCCTGACATTCCCCTACACTGGGGCATCCAGCCTTCACAGGACCAAGGGCCTCTCCTCCCATTGATGCCAGACAAGGCCATCCTCTGCTACATATGCAGCTAGAGCCATGGGTCTGTCCCTGTGTACTCTTTGGTTGGTGGTTTATTCCCTGGGAGCTCTGGTTGGTTGATATTGTTGTTCTTCCTACGGGGTTGCAAACCCCTTCATCTCCTAAAGTCCTTTCTCTAACTCCTCCATTGGGGTCCCTGTGCTCAGTTCAAAGGTTGGCTGAGAGAATCCGACTCTGTATTTGTCATGATCTGGCAGAGTCTCTCAGGAGACAGCCATATCAGGCTCCTGTCAGCATGCACCTCTTGGCATCCCCAATAGTGACTGGGTTTGGTGGCTGTATGTGGGCTGGATGCCCATATGTGGCAGTCTCTGGATGGCCTTTCTTCAGTCTCTGATCCTAGCTTTGTCTCCGTATCTCCTCCTGTGAGTATCTTGTTCCCCCTTCTGAGAAGAGCTGAAGCATCCACACTTTGGTCATCCTACTTCCTGAGCTTCATGTGGTCTGTGGATTGCATCTGGGGTGTTCCAAGCTTTCAGGCTAATATCCACTTATCAGTGAGTGCATATTAGGAAAGCACCTGTGGGAGGGTGGGGTGGATGAGGAGGACAGAGCCGAGGTCCACTTCCACGTGTGGCACTACGCATGGGGCCCAGCAGTGGGTACTGAACTTAACACCTGCTTCTGGCACAGAGTGTGACACCAAAGGGAGCAGCTGTGGGTTGCTGGACAGGGGCGCAGCGAGTCCTTTGGCCCCAACACCCCTCTATCTCCATGGCTTGGGTGTGGTGTGGTGGGTGTGCCTTTTTTCTAAGCATTGGTCTACATAGTGAATTCTAGGATAGTCAAGGTTACAAGAGAAACCCCCACCTCAAAAATAAATTAATTAAAAATAAAGAGAGCAAGTTTGAGGCCAGCAGACTGAGAGCCAGTTAAGCATCCCCAGAGTCGGCCACTGTGAAAGCAGCTGAGTTACCCATGGCAGGAGGTTAAAGGGACATGGTGAGCAGTGAGGGGATTCTAAACATCTGAAAGGTGAACTTTCAGAGCAATGCTCTGCTGACTGTGCAGGAGAGAGCTGAAGGGTGAAGTGTTGTTTTTAACAAAATCTTTTTTTTTTCTTTTTTTCGGAGCTGGGGACTGAACCCAGGGCCTTGCGGTTGCTAGGCAAGTGCTCTACCACTGAGCCAAATCCCCAACCCTGTTTTTAACAAAATCTTAAACATTCCATTTTACCAGTAAAGACTTGGGAGCTAGATGCTGGGGTAAAGGTCTGCTGGCTCAGGGAGGCAGAGAAAGTACCCAGCTGACCTCCTTCTCAGCTGATGTTCCAGAAGAAAAGGCAGTTCTTCTCCACACCACCTCAAAGACCTCGAACCGAAATCTCCCTGCCTTCCACTTCCTATGTGTCTTTCTATTCATCCTCCTGAGTTCCCCTACTCTCTGTGATTTCTTTCCCTGTGTTTACTCCCTGTCAACTGATTGCTTGGTCCACCTCTTGACCCATGGATGACTTTATTTAAACCTGTCTACGATAATCAGAAAGCTCTTGGATTAAAGATGTGTGCTAGAGCTGAGCCATACCACAACTAGAAACAGGTTTTTTCCAGTAAATAACACAGTGTGATCAAATATCCTGTATCAGAGAAGATATTCCCAAGAAAAGAAGCCCAAGAAGTGAGAAGAGTCTGGATAGAAATGTCCACTCCCGGGGCTGGGGATTTAGCTCAGTGGTAGAGTGCTTACCTAGGAAGCGCAAGGCCCTGGGTTCAGTCCCCAGCTCCTAAAAAAAAGAACTACAAAAAAAAAAGAAAGAAAGAAAAGAAATGTTCACTCCCACCCCAGCAGAGGAGAGGACAAGGCTGGGCCTGCATGAAAGGTGCCTAATAGCCAGAAGAGGCAACAACAGCTCACCCCGGGCTTTCTGAAAGAATAGCCAGGGGACAGAGAAGAGCTCTTTTCAGATCGGTGACTGGGATGGACCAGGGAAGGAGGAGATTTAGGTACTGATTCGGATCACACAGGGGCTGTACTGGCAGGAGTGTTGCACTCCCATGGGCATGGAGTCCAAGCAAAGGGAGAACAGGGCTCTTACAAGAGACCTGGGTAAGGACAACCAGCAGTATCCCACTGTCAGACTGAAGCCAGGAGCTAGAAAAATGAAAAACTGGAGAGAATGCAGACAACCTCTTATACCAAGATTCTCGAGTGGCAAGCAGTGACAGATGGCATCTAGTCAGGCAGAGAGAACTAAGCCCTGTAAGGCCAGAGGACATGGCTGCAACTTTGTGGCCCTGGCTGGATGCTCTTCTCCATTTGGGATAATGGAATCACTGTGGGATGTCTGTAACTTTAATGTCTGTGAGTTACCTGGTGTAGGGCTGGGGAAACAGCTTAGTGGTTAAAGATGCTTCCCATGAAGCCTATGGACCTGTGTTTGAGCCCCATGACCCACAAGGAGGAGGAAAGAGCTGATCCCACACTGTGACACCTGACACCCTGGAATTCAGACACGAGCACCTTTTTAAGAATGGGGTCTATAGAGTACCCTCACAACAAAAGCAGAAAGATCCAGGACTAGGCAACATTTTAGCCTTTAACTCACTCTCGGTGCTCCCCCAAACGACTGCCTGGTCCCCCTAGAACAGACACTAGGGCAGGTCTAGAATATTCTGATAAGTCTGAATAAGTAGACCCTTAATGCAATGAGAACAAAACAGACTTGCCAGCAACGGACAATATTGCCCTGGAAGTCACGATGGTGATGGGGGCAGAAGACCCTCTTCAGTCTTCTATCAAGCCAAGTAATCACATAACCTTTCTTTAGGGGGTCACCTGAGCTGTCCTAGTACTTCCAATTAGAGTCAGCCCATGGGATAGTGAGTGAACCAATGGATTGTGGTCCCTGTCCTTAGTGTGGAAGGAATCTGCATGTGCCTCTGTAGCTGTCTAAACTCCTTCACAATCTTCTCAGGACAGAATGGAGAGACTGCCATATATGTCATGCCAGGTGAGACTGAAGGACCAGGTAAGGTGTTGGCATTCCTTGCAGTGGGGGAGAGGGTCAGTGGCAAAGAAGCCCAAGCATTTCTCAATTGGAGAAAGGTCCTGAAGAAAAAAGGAATGTATATGAGGGCTGAGGCAAGATCACATGTTGCAGGCCAGCCTGGGTTACACAGAGACCTAAGAATACAGCTAGACCCAATCTCAAAAGGGCCGGGGGAGGGTTACTTTGCAGAAATTTCTTCTGAATTTTTCACTTAACAAGAACCTTAGTGTACACCCCAAATACACACACAACAAAGCAAGAGCTGGTCACCAGGTGGAGAACAGACGCAGTGGGAAGAAGTAGACCTCTGTTCTCAAAGATCGAAGGAAAAGTCACACTTTCTGTCCTCCCTCTCCAGGACAAGAACTCAGCCACAGACACAAGAACCATTTCAGAAGCCACACAGGTAACTAAAGCGTCACCTCAAACTGTACCCTCTCTACAGGAACCCTGAACTTCCAGGCAACAGACCTTCCAGAACACCAGCTGCCCTGGATGGCTTCTGACTTAACAGGTATGCACACACCTTCTTTCTGGTCTCAGCCAAGGCACAGCCTAAAAACCTGGCAATTGGTGACACAGGCTTGTCATCCCAGGTACTCAGAAGGCTGAGACAAATTCAAAGGCTGGTTGCAAGTTCAAGGCCAGCCTGGAACACTTGGGAAGTCCCGTCACAGAATAAAAATTAAGAGGAAAAAGTAAGAATCGGGCTGAGGAGGCAGCAGAGTCGGTAACTGCTTAGCATGCATGAAGCCCTAGGCTCAATCCTATGAACTGCGGGGGAAGAAGGGGACCCAAAAAACAGCTCAATCTGCAATGCACTTTAGGGCTAGACAGACAAGCAAGGTTCCATCTCTAGGATCCATACAGAGGAAGAAGAGAACTAAGTTAACCTCCCTCCACCGGTAGCCTGGTATACACCGGCAAACACACACACAATTAATTAATTAATTAATTTGCTAATTAATTAATTAGCCCGTCCATTTATTTTTAAAAGAGCTGTGGACATAGCTCAGTGGTAGAGTGCATAAGGTCCTAGGTCAATCAACAGTACTGCCAAAATCAGGCAGACAGACAGACTGACAGACAGGCAGGCAGGCAACAGACACACACACACAGCCAATCAATTAACTTTTAAAAGGGATGGGGACATAGTTTAGTGATGGAGTGCATAAGGTCCGAGGTTCAATCAACAGTACTGCCAAAAACAGGCACACACATACACACAGAGAGACAGAAAGAGACACAGAGAGAGACGAGAGACAGAGAGACAGAGAGACAGAGACAGAGAGGGCTTGACATACGACTCAGCGCTTACGAGGGCTTGCCACCAAGACTGTCAATCTGAGTTCGATCCCTGGGATCTACAAGGTAACTGACTCCAACCCCGGGAGCCCTTCAGCCCACAGCAGACCACTCGGTCCCCTCCGCCCCGGTTCCGGTCCAGGCACGCCTACCCGCGCCCTGCAACGGGACACGGGGGTCCACAGCGGCCCCGGGAGCACGACACGGAAGACCCCGCAAAGGGAAGTCGCGCGACAGGATCGACTCGGACTGTGTGCATGCCGGAAGGCAGCGGACAGCTCCTTCCCATGGCGTCGGTACGGTCGGGCAGCGCGCGCAGCGCCTGGGGAACTCGCAGACCCGACCACTCGGCCACTTACCCGAGTTGAGGAGCCGAGTGCTGCAGCAGCGGCTCAGATCTCCCTCCTCTCCGCCGGTGCCTATGTATCGCGAGACTTCCGCGAGGGTCTCGCGAGATCTGAGAAAACGGCCCGTAAAGAATCAAATATGCGCGCCACAGGCGTGTCCTGAGAACAACTGCTGTCCTGCCAAGGGGCTGGAAACCACACTGAGCCAGGGTGCCTGTCCCTCAGGGCGCTCTTCGAACGCCACCCAGTGCGCCGTAATGTGTGGAGTAGCACTGCTTGGGAGGGAACGTTTGTTTTGCTTTTGTGTCAGTGTTTCTCTGTGTAGCCTCTAACTCACAAAGATCTTCCTAGTGCTGGATGGAATTAAAAGGCTTGCACCACAACTGCTGGGCATGGAAAGTAAACATAGCTTTGGAAAGTTGATTTTTCTCTGAATCTTGCCACTGTGTATGTATACACAGGTTGTTTTGTTTGGGGCGGTGTTTTGATTGGTTAGCTTGTTTCATTTTCTTTCCTTTGTAAATGAGAATTCCTGGGAAGAAATTGTGACTGTAAAGGCGGATTGGCTGGTTGCCTTCGGTAACGTTGCCGGTCCAGAGCCTGTTGTAATTTGTCTTGGGCTCTATCTTTAACCCCCGTCATACCCATTGCTTACCCGCCTCTGTGTCAGCTCTAACGTGTTGTGACTTATGGATAAAAACCTCTTGGAATACATTAAAACCCAGTTTCTACCAACCAAAAGCCCACGAACTGCATGAGAAGCATATAGCTGCTATTTCTCTGCTTTGCTATAACTGCCTACTTAAATCTTCCACTAGTCTATTTGTTTTCATGTTTTATTATTTTATGGGTGTTTTGTGTGCATACATGATGCCCATAGAGACCAGATGAGGACAACAGATCCTCTGAAATGGGAGTTAGATGTCTATGCGCCAAGATGTATGCGCTGAGCATTGAATCTGGGGTCTCTCGAAGAGCAACCAATGATCTTAACCCGAGCCATTTCTCCGCCCCACCACCAAGAAAGATTTTGTTTGCTTTGGTTTTTGTTGTTGTTTGTTTCGTTTTGTTTTGATTTGTCTGGTTTGGGTTTTTAAAGGCAGGGTTTCTCTGTGTGCCTCAAGGCTGCCTCCACCTGCCTTTGCACCCCACCCCCAACTGCTGAGAATAAAGTAATGCGCCGCCTGTCCCCCACCAATGTATTTTTAAAGTGCCTTGATTCATGACTTTCTTTATTCTGTTACTATAAAAATTTCCTCACTGCTTCCAGACTGGAACATGGAATTTGGGGTAACTTAATTTTAAGTCTGTGTTTCTGGGACATTTGGCTCAAGAATAAACGACCTGTCCATCTCGGTGGTAGTGGCACATGTGTCTAATCCCAGCACTCTGGAGGCAGAGGCAGGAGTTTCTCTGTGAGTTCAAGGCCAGCCTGGACTACAAAGGAAGTTCCAGGACACCCAGAGCTACACAGAGAAACTCTACCTGGAAAAACCAAAAAGTAAAAACATTGGGCTGGAGAGATGGCTAAACCGTGAAGAGCATTGACTGCTCTCCCAGAGGTCCTGAGTTCAATTTCCCACAACTACATGGTGGCTCACAACTATGTGTAATCTGTCTGTAATGTGTCTGGTGTGTCTGAAGACAGCAACGGTTTCCTCATTATATATAAAATAATAAATCTTTCAAAAATAAATAAACACAAAAGATTCTTGCATCCGTTTTGAGATGAATGTTGTATTTTGGGGTCAAGCTGAGAAACAGAATCTTACCCTGTACCCCAGGTTGGCCTGGACCTCACAGCAACCCATCAGCCTTCTGAGTGTCCTGAAACAGCCCTGCTCCTCAACTGGCCCTTTGGTTATCAGACTATTGAAGCAAAGGGCCGAGGGCTGGAGAGATGGCTCCGCGGTTAAGAGCACTGACTGCTCTTCCAGAGGTCCCGAGTTCAATTCCCAGCAACCACACGGTGGCTCCCAGCCATCTGTAATGGGATCTGATGCCTTCTCCGGGTGTACATACAGATAGAGCACTGATATTACCTAAAGGTAATAAATAAATCTTTAGAAAAAGAGAAAGAGCCACAAGACACTAGATATCCTCCCAAGGAAAAGGCTAACACCTGGAAGAACTCTCCAGAAGAATGATTTCTTGTTTGTCAGCTGAGGGTGAGCAAAGATCAGTGCTGAGACACTGATGGGACTGAACACACAGCCTCCTCCTGCCTTTCTCTTCAATCTTCCAATCTTCTTCATCAACCTTAGACCCCTGACACTGGGACTTGGGGACACACTAGATCGAGCTTCGTGTCCCTCTTCCCACTGAGGCCACACTGGGCAAATTCCCTTTTTTTTTTTTTAAGATTTATTTATATGTAAATACACTGTACCTGTCTTCAGACTCACCCGAAGAAGGCATCAGATCCCATTACAGATGGTTGTGAGCCACCATGTGGTTGTTGGGAATTGAACTCAGGGCCTCTGGAAGAGCAGTCAGTGTTCTTTTTTTTTTTTTTTTTCCCGGAGCTGGGGACCGAACCCAGGGCCTTGCGGTTGCTAGGCAAGCGCTCTACCACTGAGCTAAATCCCCAACCCCTGCAGTCAGTGTTCTTAACCACTGAGCCATCTCTCCAGCCCCCAATTCCCTTTTTCTGATTTGCTATCAACTTGGCTCTTTGAAATTATTGAGGGGGAGTGGCCAAGCCTGGCTTGTTGGGACCCAGCCTGTGCCACTTACACACTTAACCCCTCCCCCTCACTCCTCTCCCTCCCATTACCGCCTTCCCCCCAACAATCACGTTCACTGAGGGTTCAGTCTTAGCAGGACCAAGGGCTTCCCTTCGACTGGTGCTCTACTAGGCTATTCATTGCTACCTATGAGGTTGGAGCCCAGGGTCAGTCCATGTATAGTCTTTGGGTAGTGGCTTAGTCCCTGGAAGCTCTGGTTGGTTGGCATTGTTGTTCATATGGGGTCTCGAGCCCCTTCAAGCTCTTCCAGTCCTTTCTCTGATTCCTTCAACGGGGGTCCCGTTCTCAGTTCAGTGGTTTGCTGCTGGCATTCGCCTATGTATTTGCTGTATTCTAGCTGTGTCTCTCAGGAGAGATCTACATAAGAACAAGTACTCTCTTTTTTTTTTTTTTTTTTTTTTTTCCGGAGCTGGGGACCGAACCCAGGGCCTTGTGCTTGCTAGGCAAGCGCTCTACCACTGAGCTAAATCCCCAACCCAAGAACAAGTACTCTTAACCACTAAGCCAACTCTCCATCTCCAACAGTATCTTTTTTTTTTTTAATTTTTTAAAGGACAACTGAATTTCTTTTTTATTTTATTTTTTATTTTATTTTATTTATTATATATAAGTACACTGTAGCTGTCTTCAGATACACTAGAAGAGGGCATCAGATCTCTTTACAGATGGTTGTGAGCCACCATGTGGTTGTGGGAATTGAACTCAGGACCTCTGGAAGAGCAGTCGGGTGCTCTTAACCGCTGAGCCACCTCTCCAGCCCTCCAACAGTATCTTTTTTTTTTTTAAAGATTTATTCATTTATTATATGTAAGTACACTGTAGCTGTCTTCAGATACACCAGAAGAGGGAATCGGATCTCTTTACAGATGGTTGTGAGCCACCATGTGGTTGCTGGGAATTGAACTCATGACCTCTGGAAGAGCAGTCGGGTGCTCTTAACCACTGAGCCATCTCTCCAGCCCCCAACAGTATCTTTTAAGGAGGAGAACTTCCACTAAGAAACTGTGCTTTCTACGGAAGCTGCTGCAGGGCTGACTGACTAATCAGCACCTCCAGATTTGTGGGGAGGCTGGGAGGCTGCAAATGTTGAGCCTAATGAGAACTTAGTTTCGACTATTCAGCCTCCCTAAATAGCCATTCCTTGCCCACTTGTGTATCTGACCTAATATCCTGTGAGTAACAGATAAAACCTCTCAGAATGCATTAACTTAACAACCTCTAATATCCATCAACTAAAAGGCTAAATAAATGTCATCAGATAATAGCTAAGGCATATAGCCCAGATTTCTCTGCAGTGCTGTAGCTGTGCAGAGAAACCTACTTAGTTTCTACCAGTGTATTTGAAAAACTGGCCTGACTGCTAGGCAGTGGTGGTGATGGTGTCCGCCTTTAATTCCAGCACTCAGGAGGCCAGGGCAAGTGGATTGAGTTAGAGGCCAGCCTGGTCTATATGAGAGCTCCAGGCCAGCCAGGGGGGATATAAAGAGAAACCCTATCTCGAAAACAAAAACTGAGAAAAGTGTTTCGACTTAGGACTTTTCTCTGTTATTATAAAAACTTACTAAATGTGTATTCCTTAGCCAGTTAGTCAGATCGGGCTCTGGAATAAACTCGTATGTCCTTTGAAGTGAGAGCCATGTTTTGCACCAACACTTTGTGGTGTAGGAGCCCTCTGCCCTCAGTTACCCATTTTAGATGTCAGCAAGGCTGACCTCACGCAGTCCCACTCTGTGAACCCAGCACAGACCCACTGAGGAAGCTATGTAGCAACTGCGATGACTTGAGGCCAAAGTGTGAATCTGGTTTCATTTTTTTTTTTCTTTTTTTCAGAGCTGGGGACCGAACCTAGGGCCTTGCGCTTGCTAGGCAAGCGCTCTACCACTGAGCTAAATCCCCAACCCCGTGAATCTCGTTTCAAACACCCTGTGCCAGACTTTTTACCATGAAAAGCTTTTGTGAATTCCAGCAGCCATTTTTACCCAGGCCAAGTGGGAACACTTCCCCAGAGTGCCCAGCAGGCCCATGGTAAGTGCAAACAGGGCTTTTACAGCGCACGAACTGCTGCTAATGGTGAGACACAACTTCCATGGCCTCTCTGGGTCTATAAGGATGGGCTTTTTCCATGGATTTTGTTTATTTATGTGTGTGGGTATCTTGCTGGAATGTACGTGTCTCTGCACCACGTTAGTGCAGTGTCCATGAAGACTAGAACAGGACATTGGATTCCCTGGGACTAATTACTAATGGTTGTTAGCTGCTAGGTGAGTGCTGAGACTTGAGCCTGGGTCTTCTGGAGAAAGAGCTCTCTCTCCACCCCAAGTCTCTCTGTCTCTGTCTCTGTCTCTGTCTCTCTCTCACACACACACACACACACACACACACAAATACTCACAAATGATAACCATGTAACCCATTCTTCTCTAAAGCTGAGTGGCATTCACAGTGGAACAAGTGCCTTGCTTCGTGCTTTGGCAATGACTTTTATGGGCTTTAGAGCACACAAGTATCATAGCAGTATATTCTTACACCCAAAAAAATAAAACAAAACCAAAGCTCCCTGAGCCCAGGCATGAATTCACACTGAATGCCTGCCTCCCCCTAAGGGTTCTGTCTGTCTGAAGATGCATTGCCAGTGTTCACCTCTAGGGGTCGTCTCTGCCTGAAGAAATGTTGCTGCTGTTCACCAAAGCAGAGAGCAATCCCTCTATTGAAACCTCAGCCTGCGCCTCTTTCCACCAGGCAGACTTGCGGTGCTCAGAGAGCACCACACGACTGCCTGCTTCTAGGAGCTGAAGATATCCCATAAGGCCAGAGCCAGGTATGTCTGTCCTCTGCAGCTCAGGCTGACATTAAAGTTCCGATCCTCCTCTCTTTGCTGGAATTGCAGGCATGCATTGCCACACCTGGTCTATGTAGTGCTGGGGATGGAACCCAGGGCTTCATAAATGCCAGGCAAGCACTCTACCACTGAGCCACACCCCCAGCCTAGTAAAAAGGATCCATTGCTTTCTTTTTTTTTTTTTTTTTTTTTTTTTCTTCTCGGAGCTGGGGACCGAACCCAGGGCCTTGGGCTTGCTAGGCAAGCGCTCTACCACTGAGCTAAATCCCCAACCCCGATCCATTGCTTTCTTTTCCCCCTCCCTGGTCCTTGAATACCAGGTCTATTTGTTTTGTTTTAGGGGTGCTAAGGAATCTACTTAGGGCCTTTCACACACTAGATAGGCTCTTCCCTGCTGAGCCTTAATGCCAGCCCAACAAATCAATGGTCCCTCTCCCTCCCTTCCTTTATTTGTTTGTTTATATTTTTCGGGACAGGGTCTCTCTGTGTAGCCCTGGCTGTACCGGAATTCGATCTGTAGACCAGGCTGGCCTCCAAGTCACAAGACACAGAGATCCTCCTGCCTCCTGAAAGGCGTGTGCCACCCCCTAGCTTTCTTTTTCCTTTTTTTTTTTTTTTTTTTTTTTCTTTTTTTCAGAGCTGGGGACCGAACCCAGGGCCTTGCGCTTGCTAGGCAAACACTCTACCACTGAGCTAAATCCCCAACCCCTTTCTTTTTCCTTTTATACCCTTCACTCTCCACTCAGCTCCCTCATGACATTCTCTTCAAACATGGCGTGAGCCGGGGTGGCAGTGCACACTAGTAATCCCGGCATTTGGGAAGCAAGGCAGGAGGTCTGTGGGCTAATAGCCAGTTTGGGTTAACTCAACCTCAAAAAACAAACAGATGAATAAACAAAAGCCAGAAAAATAAAGTCACAATAGAGATCGTGGTTTGCTTCCAGCACTTAAAAGCCTTGGGAGGAAAGGGTTCCTTTGGCTCACTCATCCCAACCACAGTCCATCACCGAAGGAGATCAAAGTGGGCTCTCAGGGCGGGAACCTGGAGGCTGTAATTCAACGGGAGACCAGACCGCCACCGCGGGGTGTGGGTGCTGCTTACTGGCTTGTTCCTCAGTCTTGCTCACCCCGCTTTCTCATACAACTCAGGCTCACCTGCCTAGGAATGCACCCCTCCCCCCACAGGGCTGCCCCGCCCCCATCAGTCAGTAATCAAGACTCACATGCTCACCCACAGGCCGAGCTGATAGAGGCAATCCCTCAGTCGGATTCTTTCTTCCCAGACATAGGTAGGTTTGTGTCAAATGGCCAATATACTTGTTTATATTGTGTGCGGTGTGTGTGTGTGTGTGTGTGTGTGTGTGTGTGTGTGTGTGTGTGCGCGCCCCCGCATGTGGGGGGTCAGGACCAACTTTCAGGGGTTGGTTCTCTCTTGCTGCTACAGGGGTCCCAGAGACTGCACTGGCGTCAGCAAGCCCCGTTTTCTCACTGAGCCATTGTGCGCCCCATTCTTAGCACTCGTTCACAGTCCTTGATTACGGTTTTTTTTAATCTCTTAAACCCCAGTGCCTCGGGGTGCTGTTCATATCCACAACTCAGCTTGGATCCACGCTCCAGACAGACGCGCTCCCGGAAGGGCGGGGCAGAATCACTGCTTGGTGGAGCCCTTCCTCCCATGGTACTGTGTGGCTAACAGATAGACCTCTGCGGACTCTTTCCTGCTAGCCTCCGGTTTCACGACCCTTGTGCTTCGGAATTCCTGGGCTAGTCTCTTCTGCAGCAGGTGGCTTTTACTTCCGGCCCAGGTTTTACACAGCAGTGTCCCCCCGGGGTGCAGGATGTCCACAGCCATGTCCACAAGGGTAAGGCACAAGCTTATGAGCCTGTCATGATCAAGGTCTCGGATCCCAGTGGCATTCGGTGCCATGTCACTCAGAATCACATCCGCTCTCCTTCTGGGAAGCAGTTCTAAAATTCTCTGGAAAGTTCTGGGGTCAGTCACATCAGCAGGGCACAGAAAAGTTGCTCCTGCCAAAGGGAACATGTGAAGAAGATCGACCCCGAGCACGAAGCCCATGGGAGAGCTGGAATCTATGGAAGTAACACACTGTGTTATTACACCATGAATCTCCCTACCAAAATACAAGCCACAAAATGAAGTCAGGCACCAAGACCAAGGTTAACAGCTAACATGCATATATGTGCATAAAAGACCTTTTGTATGAAGACACGTGAGTTAGATGTAATGGCACAGGCTACAATCCCAGCACTTGGGAGGCTGAGGCAGGAGGACTGTCACAAGTTCAAGGCTAGTTTGAGATACCAAGTAAGATCTTGTCTCTCAAAGTTGAAAAAAACAAGTAGTGGAAGGTAGGGTGTCCTCTACTTCCCTTGGCACAGTTGGGGAAGCTGAGGCCTGAAAAGGAAATGGTCTCACGATCATTGTGACTAACAAGCAGAGGTTGGACCACACCCAAGGTACTGAAGCCCACTGTGCTGTCAGTTCGCTGCTCTAGGCTGCTTTTCTCCAGGATTCTTCTTCCAAATGACTCTTTATTTTGTGTATGCTTTGGTTCTAAAATGGGAATCCCGCTAGGTAGTCCAGGCTAGCCCACCACATAAGTTCCTAACTTAACACAGTGAGTGCTTAAGGTTACAGATGGGCACCACCATACCCAGGTCCCAACAGTCCTTTTTGGTTTTTATGTTTGTTTGCTTTTTACTCCTTGAGACAATCTCACTATGTAGCCCAGGCTAGCCTCAAATTCAGAGAATGGATGCTTCTGCCTCTAAAGGGCAAGAATCAAAGGCGTGTGAGACCATGCTCTGCTATTTGTTCTGTAGATTTATTATTTATTTACATATGTGTGTTTACATATGTGAATGTGCACTCAAGTACAGTTGCCTGTAGAGTCCAGGGCCTGGATGTGAAGTTAAGATTGGGAGCTGCCTGACAAGGGTGCTGGGAACTGAACTTGAGTCCTCTGTGAGAACAGTGCCCTCTCCAGTCCTTAATTTTTCTCTTTTGGTTCTTTAAGAACCATGTGACTCAGGCCTGGAATTCCTGGTTCTCCTGCCTCCACCTTCAGAGTGCTAGGGTCACCGGTGTGGCCAACAAAGCTGGACAATGTCACAGGTTCAGCTGTTTTCTCTCTTTCCTATTTGGGCACCATTTCACATACAGAATATTAAGTCTCTATAGAACCGCACACATGCATGAACACACAGACACACACTCACATGCACACATGTACTCACACACATGTGCGCACACACATACATGCACACACACATGCACACACACATGCACTCACTCACACACTTACTCACATGCATGAGCTCACACACATGCACGCACACACACATGCACTCACACACACACACGTACACACACGTACACATACACATATACACACACTCACGCACAATAGTACACTGCCTATCGAAGCCCCAGAGTAAGGAATCCAGAGACCCCAGGCATGAGGCCTTTCCTGAGGTTCTGGAGGTGGCAACCCCAGTGGGACCTCCATGAGCTCCTAGGCTTCAGGGACACATTAATCGTCCTGTCCCCCCAAACCCTGCTGTCTTGGGGTTTCTATTGCTGTGATAAAACACCATGACCGGGCTGGAGAGATGGCTCAGCGGTTAAGAGCATTGACTGCTCTTCCAGAGGTCCTGAGTTCAAATCCCAGCAACCACATGGTGGCTCACAACCATCTGTAATGGGATCCGATGCCCTCTTCTGGTGTGTCTGAAGGCAGTGACAGTGTACTCACATAAAATAAAATAAATAAATAAATCTTTAAAACACCATGACCAGAAAAAACCAAGTTGGAGAAGAAAGGGTTCATTTGACTTACACTTCCATATCACTGTTACCAAAAGAAGCCAGAACAGGAACTCAATCAAGGCTGGAGCCTGGAGGCAGGAGCTGATACAGAAGCCATGGAGGGTGCTGCCTGCTTCCCCTGGCTTGCTCAGCCTGCTTTCTTTTTTTTTTTTTCGGATTTTTTTTTTTTTTTTGGTTCTTTTTTTCGGAGCTGGGGACCGAACCCAGGGCCTTGCGCTTCCTAGGTAAGCGCTCTACCACTGAGCTAAATCCCCAGCCCCTCAGCCTGCTTTCTTATAGAACCCAGGACCACCGGCCCAGGACGAAACCCTTTCCTACCCACATTGTTCTGGTCATGGTGCTTATCATAGCACTAGAAAGCAAAGTACGCCATTATTGTTTAGTTTTCTGGGCTTTTTGTTTTGTTTTGAGAGAGGGACATGGTACAAAGCCCAGGCTGGCCGCCAACTCACGTGGTTTTCTTCTTGTTCTTTTTAAACATCTTATTTAATTTCGTGTGTTAGAGTGTATATGCAAGTAGGCACGCGCCGCGGCACACTGTGGAGTCCACAGGGGCCAATTCTCCCCTCCACAGTGAAAATCCTGGGGGGTGAACCCAGGCCGCCAGCCTCAGCATCATGCACCATTCAACCAGCAAGGCAGTGGTTCTCAACCTTCGTCCTGCTGCGACCCTTTAATACAGTTTCTCACGCTGTGGTGACCTCTCCCCACCCCGACCATAGTTATTTCTGTTGCTGCTTTGTCACTGTCACTTTGCTGCTGTTATGAATCGTGACATAAATAGCTAACATGCAGGCTATCTGAAATGCTACTTGCAGAGTGAAAACCACTGCTGACTAAGCCATGGTCTTCATAGCATCACCACCACCCGGTATTCCCTCCCCAACCCCCTACCTCTACCCTTTTTTTCTGAGTGTCAACATACCATGTAGCTGGGATGATCTTGAATTTCTAATCCCGCTTCACCTCCTAGGCCTACGGGAACCTAACTTAGCTTAGCAGCTGAGCTCCGTCCCCAGCCTGTGACTATTTCTGTAACTCCCATTTCTAAACCTACTTAGAAAGCTCCTCAAACAATGTCTCTGGGTAATGAGCTGCTCACTAGCACTCCCTCCAGCTCATGGCAGTCAGAGGAGCTGGGTGTAACATGCAGGTCCCACCTGCTCCTGTGGCGTTGACGCTCTGCACTGCCACCTGACTCCAGGCCCCGGGAGCTGCCCCGCAGTCCAGCACCCGGAGCCCAGGCCTCAGGATGTGATGCTTCTCATTCATCTCCAGGAGCTTGAAGGCGCTGCGGCAGCGGTAACTCTCCGCCTTTGCGGCCTTCACAAACGGGTCCTTTAGATGGCGCATCAACCACAGGTGCTCGGCGCCTGTCCGGCCCTTGTAGTGACACACTGCTGTGTGTAACCTCCGAACCTTAAGGGGAACGCCTACCAGCTTCGGATACCTGGAATGGTGAGAAAGGAGTTAGCAGGTGGACATTACACAGAGGCAAGGGATGTCCCCTTGGTTTGCTTTCTACCTTACATATCGAGGTAAGGTCGCTAACTTGCCAGTCTATCTCACCAGCTTTCCCCAGGGACCCCTTTTCTCTGCCTCCCCAGTACTGGCGTTACATTTGGTCAGCACACAAGTACAGAATTTTGTAGGTTCTGGGCATCCGAACTCCAACGCTCACGCACGCACAGCTTTATCTGAGGAGCCCATAAACTTATTTCCACGTTGCAAGCCTCATTCTCTCACGTCTGTTTGAACAAGAATAAATATCGTATGCCCGTGTCCCGCTCCCCGGGAGGAGAGTCTGTAGCACACTTTACTGAACTCCCCACTACTATCATCCACTCCGCTCCCGCATGCAACAGGAGCCCTTTTAGTGCAGGAGGACACAGTAACTCCACTCACCCAGTCATTGCAGATTGCTGGCGGTTTCCTCCCGCCGCCGGAAGTCCCGCCCTAACTTCCAAAGAGAGGCTCCGCCCCGGGGAAGTTCGGTCTAGGGCGCCAAGGTACGGATGGTTGTGGTGCTTAAGACCTGGGTGCGGGAGAGACGCGGGAGATCGGGGATGCTGGAATGTCGGGGGAGATCTGGAGAGGGGAGGGGGCGGAAAGGCTAGGGAGCTGCTTCAAGCCCACCAGGAAAACTGGAGTGCTGGGTAGAAATGAGATCAGGAAGACCAGAACTACAGAAGGTAGGGAGCGGAAAGGAGAGGGAGAGGCGACCTGGGCGGCAAGTAGCTACTGGGGCAGTTTGCAGCCTGACTGTGTCAGGCATAGCCCATGGAAGGGAGGCTAGGGAACGGCATTTGCAGAGTGCCCCCTGCAGGCAGGTTCTGGGCTCTGCACTCAATGTACATTGTCTCCAACACCTGCCAGTTAACCTCAATTCAGACCAGATAGTTGCCAGCAGCCCAAACCCTGGCACTTGAAATTTCCTTGACACGCATCCGATTTACTATCACAGCTACCGACGCTGATGGGACACTAATGTCAAGGACACCCTTGTTTGCTTATAGGCTCTGCCATTTGACCCCATTTCAAATTTTGACCGAACATTCGTTTTCTCCTCAGAAAATAAGAAAGCCTTACACTGTTCTTAGTTCTCACTATATGGCTCAGCTTTTGAGAACAAGGCTGATTGGAGCTGGGGTGCTATCACCTGTGAAATGCCTGTTTCACATGCATGAGAACCTAAGTTCGAAGCTCAGAACCCACATTTAAAAAAAAAAAAAAGTGTGGCTTGCACCTATAACCTACCTCAGTGCCAGGAAGTAGAGATAGTTTGGTCCCCGGCACAGTTTGGTCAGCTAGTCTAGCTGAATCCATGCGCTACAGGCTCCAATGAAAGACCTTGTCTCATTCATATGTATCTGTATATATGTATATGTGCAGATAGATAATTAGATAGACAGACAGACAGACAGACAGACAGACAGACAGGGATGGCTCAGTGGTTAAGAGTACTTGGCATTGTGTTTTGATTCCCAGCACCCATGTAAGGTGGCTTACAACTGCCTGTAACTCCAGCTTCAGGGGACCCATCTTCCTCTTCTGGCTTCCATGGGTAGCCACACGAATCTGTGCATACAGAGACCATACACACACACACACACACACACACACACACACACACACACACACACACATACATAAAAGCAAAATCTTTGTAACATAAGGTATGGGCTGGAAATAACACCGGCTGCTCCTGGAGAGAGGATGGAGATCAGGTTCCCAGCACCCAAATGGTGGCTCACAACCATCTTTAACTCTAGCTCCAAGGGAGCCAACACCCTCTTCTGACCTCCTTGGCTATCCTGGAACTCACTCTGTAGATTAAGCTGGCCTCAAACTCAGAGATCTGCCTACCTCTGCCTCCCGAGTGCTGGAATTAAAGGCATGCGCCACCATGCCTGAATATATATATATATATATATATATGTATATATATATATATAATTGTAAGGCAGAGAGCAATTGAGGAAGGCACCTAATGTCAACTGTGGTCTCCACACACAGATGGGGACACCCATATGCATACATGCACATGTCACACACACAAAGGAGGCTAACAGCCATCTCTATCTGTGGACTCAGTGTTAGACCAATTCAACCAGTAAATCAAAATTATTCCCCAGCCCAAATTAACTTTGTTTGTAAGAACCACCTACCCCCACATTATAAGCCCAGCGACTGTGTGAGATTTTCAGAGTGTGCCATTTGCAGAGGGGAAAAGTGTGGGGACATTTTGTTTGAAGCAATGCCAACCGACAAAACCGTAGCCACACCCATTCTACGGGATTCCAATCTATGTGCTCACAGCTCCCTTCACTGAGTAGCTGAACACGCTGGTACACGCCTGTCATCTTGCACTTAGGTTGTTGAGGCGGGGAGAGTGTGAGTTGAAGTCCAGACTGGAGGGGGCTGGAGAGATGGCTCAGTGGTTAAGAGCACCGACTGCTCTTCCAGAGGTCATGAGTTCAATTCCCAGCAACCACATGGTGGCTCACAGCCATCTGTAATGGTGTCCGATGCCCTCTTCTGGTGTGTCTGAAGACAGCTGCAGTGTACTTATATATAATAAATAAAATTAAAAAAAAAAAAAGAAGTCCAGACTGGAGTACATGGCACAACTCTGTCTCATTTCAAATACTTGCAAAACAAAACCATGCATCTGTGTGCAATATGAGGACACCTGTCATTACTCACTACATGAAAACGATTTACATAGTTTGTGTGTAAAGTGGGCTGGAGGATGTGTGTAAGGTACAGGCAAACATGCCATTTCATAGAAGTGATTTCATCGCGGCTTCGATTCTGGCATCCGTGGCAGGGCAGGGTATTCCTGGTACAGTCACCTGTGGAGATGAAGGACAGCTATATACGGCTGGTGCTTGATAAAAGATGGCTGACTTTGCTGCATTCAGAAGCCAGAGCCTCAGGCACAAGCAAGTTAGGACACAGGCCCATGATAAGCCTAGTTCTTCTCCTGACATGCCTCATCACCACGCCCAAGCTTCCAGGTCCCTTTTCTCTCCCTCTTTCTTATTCTTTTTAAAAAATTAACATATATATATATATATATTGTGTGTATGGGGTTTAAAAAAAGACTTATTTTTATGTTCATTGATGTTTTGCCTGTATGTATGTCTGTGTAAGGGGCCACATGATCTTGAGTTGGAGTTATAGACCATTGTGAACCACCATGCAGTTACTAGGAATTGAACCTGATAACCTCTGGAAGAGCAGCCACTCTCTTAACCACTGAGCCGTTTCTCCAGCTGGAGTATAGGAGTTTTGTTCACAGTTTATATATATATATATATATGTGTGTGTGTGTGTGTGCCTTGTACCCAGAGATACCAGAAGAGGGCATCAGAACATCCACCATGTGGATGCTAGGAATGGAACCGCAGTCCTCTGCAAGGTCCTCTTAACCACTGCCATCTCTCCGACCCTTGTTAAAGTTCCTTTTCCTATACACTGCAACCTCTTAGTTCCAGCTTTTGGATACTGCCTTAGCCAGTTGAGGCTGAGAAACAATAAAAATAAGAAGCTTGGTCTGGGAGCTGAGAAGGTGGCTCGAGGCTGGGAAGGTAGCTCAGTACTGAGGGTGTGGCTCAGTGGTAGAGTCCCTGCCTAGAATCCTCCAGTGAGGGGCTGGGGGTGTGGCTCAGTGGTAGAGCCCCTGCCTAGGATCCCCCAGTGAGGGGCTGGGGGTGTGGCTCAGTGGTAGAGCCCCTGCCTAGGATCCCCCAGTGAGGGGCTGGGGGTGTGGCTCAGTGGTAGAGCCCCTGCCTAGGATCCCCCAGTGAGGAGCTGGGGGCGTGGCTCAGTGGTAGAGCACCTGATTAGAATCCCCCAGTGAGGGGCTGGGGGCGTGGTCCAGTGGGAGAGCACTAGCCTAGCATGTTCAAGGCTTAGAATTCCATCCCCGGAACTGTAAATAAAATAATGATGAGAATAAATGAAAAGGGGGACCACAAAGGCACATTTGTACATGCCCTATTAAACCACAAGGCGTATCCTGTGACTGGGTGATGACCAGTAGGCCATACCGTTCACCTCTCCCAGAGTTTATCTACCTCCCACCTGGCCACAACAGTGCACATATGGTGCATACTCTAACAGACCACAGGCCAAGCAGACCCCATTTTCTTATCCGCTTCCCAGGACCCAGGAGAGCATGAGCACCTCCAGGCTTTATACCCTCGTGCTGGTACTACAGCCTCAGCGAGTTCTCCTGGGCATGAAGAAGAGGGGCTTTGGTGCTGGCCGCTGGAATGGCTTCGGGGGCAAGGTGCAGGAAGGAGAGACCATTGAGGATGGGGCTAAGAGGTGAGGAAAAGGAATGTCTGACCACAGAGCCAGCCTAGCTAGGGATGAGGACCTGAGAGTCGGAAACATACTCTTGAGACAGACAGATGCTACATAAACCAAGCTGGCTTTGAACTCACAGAGATCTACTGTCTTTACTTCCAAAGGGTTGGGATTAAAGGCATGGGCCACCATGCCTGGCTTTTAAATTTTCTTTAAGGGTCTTTTTTTTTTTTATGTGCATTGGTACTTTGCCCACATGTACATCTGTATGAGGGTCCTAGATCCACTGAAACTAGAATTACAGTGTGAACTGCTGGGAATTTAACCCCGGTCCTCTGGGAGAATAGTCAGTGCTTTCAATTGCTAAACCACCTCCCTATCCCGCGTAAAGGGTCTTTCTATGTAGTCCAGGTGGGTATCAAACCCCCAATTTTTCTGCTTCAACCTCCTTAGCATTAGGATTATAGGTGCGCAATGGCATGTCTATATTTATGAAGTTCAAGTTAATTCCTAGACTGGTTATGGCAACGCCTCTGCAGAACGTCCTCCTGGAAAATGCAGATCACAAGTCCTGGGCTGTTGTCCATCCGTGTAAGCATGGATACCATGGATACCATGCTCATGAGCTGGCTAATGCCCATGTCTTTCCTTACCTGTCCAGGGAGCTTCTGGAAGAAAGTGGTCTGAGAGTGGATACACTGCACAAGGTAGGCCATATCTCATTTGAGTTTGTGGGCTCCCCCGAGCTGATGGACGTGCATATCTTCTCTACCGACCACGTGCATGGGACACCCACAGAGAGTGAAGGTGAGCCGAGGGCAGGGAAGGATACCCAGACTCACCTGCCTGCCTAGGAGAAAAGAATCACCCTTGCCAAGTCTAGGCCCCAAGTCTGCCTGCCTTCGTATCTTTGCTTAGCGTCTGAGCCAGGGCAGCCAGACAAATCAGCCTTGTAGCCTGGGGTGAGTGACAGAATAGGGAAATCAGCCAAACATATTGGTACACGCATTTTTATCCCAACACTTGAGAGGAAGAGGAGGGGTATCTCTGGGAGCTCCAAGCCAACCTGATCTACACTGTGAGACCTTGTTTCCAAAACAAAGGGAAGAAGAATCAGGTGGTGGTGGTGCACGCCTTTAATCCCAGCACTTGCAGAGCCAGGCAGATCTCTAGTTTGAGACCAGCTACTGGTCTACAGTGTGAGTTCCAGGACAATCAGGGCTACACAGAGAAACCCTGTCTTTAAAAAAAATAAAAATAAAAAGAGGAAAAAGAAGAGGAAGGGGGAAAAAGGGAAAGAAGAGGAGGAGGAGGAGGAAGAGGAGGGAGAGGAGGAAGAGGAGGAGGAAGAGGAAGAGGTGGAAGAGGAGGAGGAAGAGGAAGAGGAGGAGGAGGAGGAGGAGGAGGAGGAGGAGGAGGAGGAGGAGGAGGAGGAGGAGGAGGAGGAGGAGGAGGCGGCCAAGCAGCGGCGGCAGCAGGCACAGGGACCCGAGTTCCATCCCCAGCAGTGACATGAACCATGCGGTGTTTCATGTCTACAATCCCAACACAGGACATTAGGTCTCAGAAACAAGTTAAAAATAACCAGGTGTATTTAGGCATGTCCACTAAGGCAGAAAGACAGAATCTGAAGTAATCCTGGGCTACAGACTAGCCTGGGCACCATACTCAATGCCAGGTCAGCCAGCGCTCCAAAGAAAGTCCCTGTATCCCAGAAAACAAAGCAGGCACGGTGGTGTCGCACATCTGTAAACCCAGGGATGTGAGGAAAGAGGACTGCCACTCATTCCAGAGCGGCCTGGGCTGCAGTGTAGAAGCGCTGTCTCCAGACACCCCAGAGGATGAAGAGACAAGGGTCAGAGGTTAAGAGCACTTGCTCTTGCAGAGGACCCACGTGCTTTTGCCAGTACCAAAGGGCTGCTCACCCTTGTCCACACTCAGTTCCAGGGGATCTGATGCCCTCTTCTGGTGTCCATAGGAACTACATATGCAGTTTCTAGGCGAAATTCTCATACACATAAAATAATTTTTACAAAATGTTTAAAGAGGGAAGAATATTAGAAAACTGGTTCACCAGTTACGATCACATACTGCTCTTCCAGAGAACCCGTGTTTGATTCCCAGCACCCACATCGGGTGGCTCTTTGACCTCTATGGGCCTCCACCAACACACGGACATACATGCAAGTAAACATAATATAAAAATCTGTAAAAAAAAATTTTTTTTATTAAAAACCACCACCAAAAACGTCCAAACCACTGGAGAGAGATTTCAACAGTTACGAGCACTCACTGGTCTTCCAAAGGACCCAGGTTTGCTCTCTAGGACCTGCACTAGTCAGTGTGACTGGATCAAACTCTGGCTCCTATTCTGGCCTCCTCTAGTACCCACGCACTCGTGACATTCGTTCGCACAGACATATTCAGATATATAACAGAGCTCTGTGTTCAAGGCCAGCCAGGGCTAAATAGTGAGACCATGTCTCAAACAAAACAAAATGTCCAAACAGATATTTACACGGACCCGGGGGTAATCCCTCTCAGGTCAACTGAAATCTATGTTCTTCCTCTCCCACCTCCACCCCCTCCCCCACCCCCGATTCAGAAATGCGCCCTCAGTGGTTCCAACTGGACCAGATCCCCTTTGCCGACATGTGGCCGGACGACAGCTACTGGTTCCCACTCCTGCTTCAGAAGAAGAAGTTCTGTGGACACTTCAAGTTCCATGGTCAGGACACCATCCTCAGTTACTCCCTGCGGGAGGTGGATGAGTTCTAATACAGAGAGAGGTCTGACTGGTTCTAGCCATTCCGGTTGCAACACAGCCACTGCAAGCTGTCACTCCAAGGACACAGGCAGGGGCTGGTATTTTCTGTTTGCAAGGTGTCCCGAGGTTGAAATGTAAAATGTCACCAATACACCAATATGTTTCAATTCTTCATCCCCGCCTACTGGTCCTGTTTTAGAAGGTTGTGGCACCTTTAGGAGCCAGAGCCCTGATGACAGAACTGAGTCACTGGGGGTTGGAGAGATGGAGGATGGACCGTAAGGCTTTATAGGTGAGCTCACACTCCTGCTACTGTGTCTGTCATGCCTTCCACGATGGACTGTATCCCCTTGATGGATGAGCCAAAATGAACCACGGCTCCCCTAAACTGCTGTGTGTCTACAGTGTCAAGCGGTACAGAGACCCTGCCAGGCAGCCAGGCAATTCTTTGTCTTGTCCCACTACCCCAAACAGGGTAGACAGACACCCAAAGATAAGGTAAGGACTCTTCTCATGCAGGAGTGGCAGTCTAAATGGAAAAGGAGACTCTCTGAAGTGCTTGGTGGCAGCAGGATGTCAGGCAAGAGCAAGCACCCCAAGAAAAACTGCAGAGAGCAGGGTGCCACTGCTAGAGCCATGGGTCTCAGGAGGCAGCTGGGAATGGTGTCTCAGAGCAAGACAAGTGTTCTCTGACAGTCGGCTGGGCTGCCAACCAGGACCTGGACTCCAGCTAGGGGCTGGTCTGACTGAAAGGCTGTGTCTAGGATGTTATATGAACACAGGTAAGGCCTCCTAGGCTGAGACTAGTAAGCAAATCAGGTAAAGCTAACCAACCAGGAGAGTCTGCAAAACCTGATGAAGACAACCTGCTACAGGGCTCCCATCCTGATCACGGCTCCATCCCCCATCCCCCACCCCTCCCCGGTGCATATTCCTGGGTGATGGCTGTACTGAACCTAATGGCGGGGGTGCCAGGACCTCCAGGCTGGACTTAGACGGGAACCACACAATGTGGGCAGTAATCGGTGGAGAGCATGCTGTCCCATTTCATGCTGCATCCTAGCTGTTCTTAACTACTTCACATAAAACACTCCTCCCTCAGGAAGAGGGAGCCTTTAAGGAAACACCAAGAGGGCTGGGCTGAGTCAGCGGTACTGTTCTTGCAGAAGACCAGAGTTCGGTTCCCAGCACCCACAATAGGCAGCCATATCCACCTGCACCTCCACCCTCTTCTGGCTTCCATGGGCACCAGCACGTCTCCCATAAATTACATAATTTACAGTACACACAGGCACACACACACACACACACACACACACACACACACACACACACACATCATGATCAACAGCCAACTACATTGTTAGCTGAAACTCACTAAGCCTAAAGGGGTGGAGACTTACGTGCCGAGAGGCATTGCTGCAGCCCCCTCCTCTTGGGTTCATTTTTAGTTTAGGTGCGTTGGGGTGGGGGTGACATGCATATGAGTACAGGCGCCATGGAGGACAGATGGCCATTCCTCTGGCGCTGAAGTTATAGGAGCTTAGGAGCAACCTGGCGAGGGTACTAGAAACTGAACTCAGGTCCTAGAACAGCAAGCAAGTACTGAGCCTTCTCCGCAGCCCTTAGGACATCAGTTTAAACCATCAACTTGACATAATTTAGAATCACGTGGGAAGAGCATCTCAGAGAAGGGCTGTCTACGTCAGCATGGCCTGTGGACACGTCTGGGGGGGGGTATCTTGATTATGTTAACCAAGTAGGAAGGGCTGAGCACTGTGAGTGGCAGGATTCCCTAGGAAGGGAGTCCTGAACAGCCTTAGAGAAAGCAAGCTGAGCACTGGCACGCACACTTTGATCTATTCTCAGCTGAACTCTGGATGCAATGTGCCCAGCTGGCTCAGGCTCGTACAGTGACCCGCATTCCCCCAAAGTGGCAGACCTTTCCTACTGTATTTCTCCTGTGGGGAATTTCCTCATAGCAGTAGGAAATGATCTCAATGACCAACCAAGGAAATGAGTCTGCAGACACTGAGCGGTCAGTGAGTTCTGCCGTGACTTACAGGAGTGTGGCTTAGCTCCCAGCAGTAGGTACACTTCAAACAGCGACCACAGCATGGGCGAGAACTGGAAACACAGCCCTGGAGTTCTGTACTGTGCAGGGCTCTCAACGGGTCAGTCTCCTCCCCCAGCAACTGTCACTTTGGGCACCAGCTCAGGGAGGGACCTTGTGAATCGTGCCCTTTCCAGATTTCTGGGACGTGTAAACTTGACAGATTGCCTGAGTCTGAGGAACCTCCCTCCAGCAGGAAACTCTGTGTCTATATCCAGGAAGGTACTATGCACACAGCACTCCTCACAGGGACCACCGGGGTAGGGGCAGCTGCCCATCCAGTTTCCAAGGCACACTGACCATGTTCGTGGGGTTATGGAGAGAAACTGCAGCATGGAAACCATCTGTAAACACTTCCAGTTTATTGGGTGTGGCAGTAACTGATTCCCGCAGTCCATAAAGTGCTTCATTCATCGAGCCGAATCCCACAGCACCAGCCTCTTCACGCCCTTAACCCAGAGTCCACACAGCAGTGTCCCAGAGCCCCTCTGCCCCTGCTGTCAGCTTCTTCAGTCAGAGTGGCATCAAAAAAAAAAAAAAAAAAAAAGCTCTTCCCTTCACTCTTACTCTGATGGCCCCAGGACCGTCCAGTTAAGGCTACAGCTGGGCCCCACCCAGCCCAGGAAAAGGGACAGGCAGGCGGGAGATCCGGTGATACTTGTGCTTCTCCGTCTTTCTAGCAGCCCCAAGCATGGCTGTGGTGCAGCACAGGCTCGGACAGCAGGATGCCCAGAAGGGTACAGGGACTCTGCATTCCTTTGAACCCTGGAGAGGAACCTCAAGTTTGGAGTCGGGCACCTACAGCCCAGTCAGGGAAAGACTGCATGAGAAAAGGCAGGCTCTACGCCAGCTTTGAGGGCCACAGGCCTGCAGCGCACAGCCAGTGAGCGGCCGGCAGAGGAAACAACTCTCGTCCACGCAGAGCCTGCTGACGGACAGCCCAACAGGGATGCCCATCTCCAGTGCCCCAACAACCCTTCCTCACTCAACACAGGAAACTCATCCATTGGACCCTGACAGGCCCTAGACCTCGAAGGATCGTACTGGAGTGCAATATGTCCTCCTAAGCTCCACACACTGCACACTCAAGCCCTCCTCCTGTGTGAGACCACTCGCCTGGCCTTGAATACCCCTCGAAGAATGTCTGCAGGCCTAGTGTACTTGGGTTCCTCAGAGATTGACCAGCTCCTTGCCAGGCCACACCGGACAGGGCCAGTCCTCCCATTTCTTTGCTGCTAGGTTAACCCCTAGGCTCCCCTAGATGCCACTTACTGGGTACAAAAGGCCCTTAGCACTGGGCATCGGGCACAATCCAGTCCAAAGCACCCTCGTTTCCCACTACCGACCTGAGAAACAGGCCAAGGGGCGGGCTGGGGGCACGAAGACCTCCTGCCCAGGAACAGGGAGACACAAAGATGGCCAGCACAGCCCACAGGCAGCTCGGGGGAATGGCTGCTGCCTAGAGGGAATCAGCCAGGGACACACTGTTTGCAAAGAGGTTTTAGTGAGGCCACAGGGAGCTCTGTCGTGGGCCTTGTCACTAGTGGGGACACATGCCATCCTCCTGCGGGGAGCGTGGTGGTGTCAGCACACTGTGAGGTCCAGCAAAGAGGCAGCTCAGCTTTGGCTTCAGGTCATTCCACACCTTGCTCATCTGCGGGGTGGAAGAAAGGGAGGTGAGGAGGGTGGCCACAACCTGGTCCGTGACAAGCCGGTTCCCGTTCCTTATCACGTGGTGGCATGAACAAGAGGGCACTCACATCACACGGCTGCGCATGCCAGGCTCCACAGCCTGAGCGTCTGACAGGGAGGACAAATCACCCCTATTCTCTCAATGTTGGCCCAGCCTCCAGAGGCAAAGGAGGGGATTACAAGTTTCAGGCTAGCCTGGGTTACACAGTGAGATCTAAAAGTCAAAAAAGCAGAGCTGGGGTACAGCTCAGGGTCAGAGTTAGCTTACCAAACCCGCATGAGACCCCAAGTTTGATCCTTGGTACCCCACACAAAAAAAGTAAGAAAGTTAGTAACTGCTAAGTAATAGAGGGTGAGCTTGAACTCCTGACCCTCCTGCCTCCATGTCCTGAGTACGGAGGTTACCGGTGGGCACCCCTACAGCTGGCATCTGCGGAACTGGGGATGGAACCCGGGCTTCCTGCATACTCGCCAAGCCCTCTACCCGCCGAGCAGCCTTACTGGCCTGGATGCTGTGAAGCTACTTGGCAGCCATCATGTGCTCCCCCAAAAAACTACAAGTTAATGTCCCCTAGCCTGCCTCTATTCCCTGACAAAAAGGGCCACACCGTCACAGAGCCGACGGATGTTGCCAGGCAGTGACAGCTCTATTGGTCTGTAACCATGACACCCATGGACATGGTCTGGACACTAATGGGGTTAAACCTTCATTCCATTTCTCAGACCTTGGAACCACACAGGTCAAAGGTCAAAAGAGGTCCCTGGGGCTGAGGGAGTAGCTCAGCTGGCAGAATGTCTGCCTGGCACTCGTGAAGCCCCACGTAGGTCAGGTGTGTGGCGTGTGCTCATCGTCTCAGCACTCAGGAGGCTGAGGCAAATTCAAAAATCCACGGTCTGGCCTTCAAGATGGCTTGGCAGGTAAAGATGCTTGAGCACCTAAATTCAGTCTGTAACCCACATAGGGCCAACAACCAAATGCAGCCGGAGACACCAGAGTCACTTGGAAAACCAAGATGGGTGTGTGTGTGCATGTGGGGGGTGCTACACGGGGCTAGCACAGCGGATGTCAGCAAATTAGCCCCCCAGCTCCTAGTCAGAGTAACCGTCTTGCAGAGTAACCAGCCACAATTTAGTCACTCGCCAGGCTGCCCCTCTCGGGGTTGGATAGTGTTTGTGTTCTCCCTTTTTTTTCATTTATTTTTATTTTATGTGCACTGTTGTTTTGTTTGCACGTGTCTGTGTGAAGATGTCAAAACTGCTAGAGCTGTAGTCATGGACAGTGGTGAGCTGCCATGTAGGAGCTTGGAATTGAACCTGGGTTCTCTGGAAGAGCAGCAGCCAGTGCTCTTACCCGCTGAGCCATCACTCCAGGTTGGATGGCATTTTCTAGACCAGCTGGATCCTGACAGGGTGAGGACAGATGCACAACTCAGGAAGCCAGATTCGTTATAAACTCAGAGCCATGTGAAGTAAGAACCTGGGCAAGCTGAGGAGGTGGCTACTGGGTAATGTGACCGTCATGTAAATCTGAAGACTAGAGCTCATTCGCCCAAGTGGATGTGGCAGCCCATAAAGGGAGACGGAAGATCCCTGGGCAAGCTAGATAGCTAGCCTAGCAGAATCAGTGAGCTCTGGGCTCAGGGTCACTGCAACTCTGCCTCAGTAGGAGGTAAGGAATGATCCAGGAAGACTACCCACATCAGCCCACACCCTCCATACATGCGCAGATATGTTCTCTTACACATGCATGTATGCCCATACACATGCAAACATTTATACACCCATACACATACAACACATGTGCATACAAAAATAAAACCAGGGGTTGGGGATTTAGCTCAGTGGTACAGCGCTTGCCTAACAAGCGCAAGGCCCTGGGTTCGGTCCCCAGCTCCGAAAAAAAGAAAAAATAAAAAAATAAAAATAAAAATAAAACCAACCAAAAGGGGGGGGGATAAAAAGAAATGGCTGAGAGTGTGGAAGCACACACTTCCAGTACTCAGGGAGCAGAGGCAGGTGGATCATGACCAGCCTGGTCTATCTACATGGTGAGAACCTGTCTCAAAAGTGGGCAGGATGCTCTGGAAAAATGGCTCAGATGTTACAGCACTGGCTGCTCTCACAGAGCACCTGGGTTTGGATCCCACCACCCACATGGAAACTCACAGCTAACTGTATATAACTCCAGTTCCAGGGGGTCTGACACTCTCTTCTGGCCTGTGCACTCCTGCAGACATGATACCCATAAACTCACACATACACATAGATAATGAGTAAATAACGTTCAAGGGCTAAAATAGGCTCTTGCTTGTGGAGAGTTGATAACTCAGAAGAGGAAGTTCGGCTCTCTGTAAACATCCACCGCTCTGTACGGAGTCCCCACCACATGAACTAATTTTACTCATCATCATGAGCTTCAACGAATCACGCCAGTTGGGGGCGGGCATTAACTTTACATCCCCTACCCCACCCCCAAAAAATTACACATTGTGTTTGCAGTTCCTGCTGGGTAAAGTGTGAAGTGTGAAAGCCATGATCTGAGGCCCTAGGGCTTCCGCCCCCTGCACAGGGTAAGCATCCCAGGGTAAGCATGACTCAGTCATGATTCTCCCTGCCCCACCCCCACTCCAGGTAAAAGGACTAAAAGGACTTCCGGGTAAGTCCTTGTGTTCCCAGCCACACTAACTCCCACCACCTTTGTCTCTCAGCTATAGGGCTCACAGAGTCTCCATGCTTTTTCTGACTCCTAGAGTTCTCCTAGAGGGAATGAACTTCCTGACATCTCTCTGATCCCACTTCCAAGTCATTCTGGGTACATACACGGGCTGGAGAACTAGGACCTGTCCAGGCCAATGGGTATCAGCTCTATTCTGGAGGTCACTGGCTGCAGGTGACAGGCCAGGAACCTGAAGACAGGATGGTGTTAGTGACAATGGGAGCAGGGGTGGCTCACCTCCTTGTGCCCTTGGATCTGGGAGTTCACGAAGGCCCCCAGGATGTGAGAGGTGAGAGGCAGGTAGACATGGACAAGCTGAGTCTCCTGGTGCAGACAGTACAGGGAGAAGTAGTTTCGGAGTTCCATAGTCTGGATCACGTTCTCCTGCTGCAAGCAGAGAAGCGTTCTATGCACAGGACCCTCAGATGTGGTACAGCGCATCTGCTTTGAGCATGGGCACTGGCCCCTGGCCTCACCTCCACAGGAGTGAGCACCAAGCAAATACAAGGCCAGGTACAGCTGCTGAGCACCTGGGACAGCTCCCACCTCTGCCACACCCAGCCCTGATCTGGATACCCACAACTCCGCTCAGAGCAACTCACTCTACCTGCAGCCCACAGCTGCTTCCTGATACCTGCCTGCTGCTCACCTCCACAATTCGTGACTCCAGCTGCTCCACAGACTCGGGCTCTCGGCCATGTGCCGCACTCATCATCTGCCTCTTCATCAGGCCGTACTTGTGCAGTGCTCGCTGATGCTTGTGAAGCACGCCCTTCTCATGCCGCTCACACAGGTCCTTCAGGGAGAGAGGCATGTTCACCTACTGCAGCAAATCCTAAAGGGACCAGGAGCCCAGAGGAGCCAGAGACCTTCTCACAGCTCCCACCTCCCATCTTAAAGGAGAGAGCAGAGGCAGTTATAAGGGCTCATGCTGATGGGTAATAAGCTACCAGGGCACTTGGGAGGACTGGCTTTTCCTATTCAGAAAGAGGAAAGAGTCCAACAGGGCTGGGGGGTGGTGACGGGAGTGGGAGGGGGAGAGCAAGATGGCTCCGTGAGTAAAGGTACTTGCTGCCAAGTCTGATGATCTGAGTTTGAGTTTTAAGATCCACATGGTGGGGGTTGGGGATTTAGCTCAGTGGTAGAGCGCTTGCCTAGCAAGCGCGAGGTCCTGGGTTCGGTCCCCAGCTCCAAAAAAAAGAAAAGAAAGAAAAAAAAAAAAAGATCCACATGGTGGAAAGCAAGAATTGGCTCCTATAAGCTGTCCTCTGATCTACACACACACACACACACACACACACACACACACACACACACACACATTAATGTAATAATTAGACAAGATAGACAAATGGCTGCATACACACCCTGGTGCAGAGCTGAGCCCATTCAGATCCTATCTGGCTCAGGTTATTCTGTGAACTACCCCAGGCCCAAAGAATGAGTCTCCCTTCAAAGAAGACATTTGTATAGTCTAGGGCCCTGAGGCAGCCCCAAACCTCAGACTACTAATAACAACTAACTTCAGATAGCTAGTGTCTCACTGGTGGTAGGACAGTGTACCCAAGAAAGAAGAGATACTGACATCAATTGGTGGGGCCCTCAACCCCAAACAGAAACCCTGGAGGCCAGGCACGGTGATGCAAGTTAGAAACAGCAGAAGCCACATGCTACCAGCCCAGTCAACAGAGCAAACTCTTCCAAGCCCTGTAAGCTCTGGGCTGGCTCTCCTGAAGCTCTTCAGTAATAAAGGTTTCTGTAGTTGCCCTGGCTGTAGGCTCAGCTGGGCTTCCTAGAGCCTGCATCCATGGGAAGCAGCAAAGCCCACGTGAGGTTTACAGGGAGAGCCCCAGTCACTTACAGAGAACCTGACAGTCACAGATACTCATGTACCTTGGTTCCTACCACCCACTGCAATCATCTATCTCCCCTTCAACTTGGGAGCTTCCTGGGGTGCTAGCAGAAGTCCTGAGCCAGCTTAGGAGACCTTCATGCAGACAGGTTTCCTTCTGGTTGGATGTGCCACCCCTATCTTGAAGCAGAGAGTGCAGCTGTGATGACTCCCTTGAGCCCCTCATGAGATCAGGTCGGCTAACACTCTCTTATGGAGGATGGGAGACACAGGATCTCCACAAGATTAAGTAAGAGATAAAGTCTGAATGGGGAGGAAGACCACACTTTAGGGAGCAGCAGCCACCTGCAGGCCACCCTTGCTTCTGGGATCAGCCCTAGTAACCTCACTAGCTGATGTAAGCAGAAACCCCTGTGCCTTATCTCCAGGGACAGACACTTTACAGTCTCCCCAGGAAAGCCAAGCAAATCACCTGACAGTCAGTCCCCACCCGGCAGAGCCTCGCTCTCACACCGACAATCCCAAGGCCACTATCAGATAGAAACGCTGGAGACTCACTTTGTAGGACTGCAGCAAATCCAAGAAGAGGTTCAGCTTCTCCACCACATCATTCTCCTCCTTCTTACCCTAGGAACAAGGAGGAGTCAACTGACACACAGCACCTAGGAACCAGCACCCCCTAGAGACCTCACTCTCCTAACCACTACCTGGCAGCTCTCCTCCTTGAGCCACCAGCCCAGGCTTCAGGAGGGCCCAGTTTCCCGGAGGGAGAGCCCTGCAGGTGAAGGCAGAGATGCTCTCAAACCTGGAGGTTATGAGGACAGGGAGGGCCCTCTCCACTGGTTTGTCTCCTTCAGACCTTCCACATGCAGTGTCTCACAGGCACGACAGAGCCACGCCTCATGCTGGCCCCAGCCGCTCTGCCCAACACTTACCTACCAGCTTCTCTTTGAAGCCACGTGTGTCCAAAGGGGAAACAGATGAAGGAAGGATGCTGGGAGAGAGGCGCTTTAACAATAGGGACAGATGTCTGGAAAGGAGATGTGGGGAGACCACAGAGGCACAAAGGACCTGGTATGGGAGAGGTGTGAGTGGAGAAGTGAACCCAGGCAGATAGTGCAGGGCAAAGGAAGAGCCACGCTGGAAGCCAAAGCAGGGGAGAATGGGATGGAGGATACAGGCTTAGGACTTTGTACACAAGCAGCACAATAGCTGTGACATGTAGACAGCCACACAGACAGCCCTGTTCGTATATCTGGCAATGAAAGGAAGGCCCAGCGCTGAAACTCATCCATGACACCATGGAGACAAGAAGGAGCAACAGGGGCCCAGATGCCACCTGGCCTCCAACGTACATGCCACTGATGCACTCTGGGACACAGTGACAGCCATGTGTGTATGCCCATGTGTATGCACGTACACATGTCCCAGCCAACACATGCCTAAAGCTCCTAGTACTCCAGCTGTAGCCAAGAAATATATGCTCACCCCAACCAAAAGCTGTACATCCACTGGTGCACGGAGAATCGTGTAGGGAAGAGGAGATGGAAGATTGACAGAAAATGAAGACACTTTCATGGAAACACAGGATTAAGTCAGACGTGGCCATCTCAGGGAGACGCTGGAACATCCCCCCGTAAGCTTCAGTCCACTAAATCATGAGGTTCCCATGCAATTCAACCCCCCACCTGCAGCCAGCTCAGATACTAAGTAACAAGTTCCAGGAAAAGAACAGGTGACCAAAGGTTTTCCAGTAAGGAGAGAAGATTAGAGAGAAGGCCCAGACAGCAAATTGCTTACCATGCAAATGGGAGGTCCTGAGTTCGAACGCCCAGCACTCACAGAAAGGACAAGTTATCATGATTAATGTAACCCCAGGACTGGGGAGATGAAAATGGGACAAACCTAGGAGCTTGAGGGTTTGCAGGCTATCTGGTCTAACTGAACTGGAGAGACCCGGATTCAGTGAGACACCCCATCTCAAAACAGAAATAAAACAGGAAACAAAAAAAAAGGGGGGGGGGGGACTGGGGATTTAGCTCAATGGTAGAGCGCTTACCTAGGAAGCACAAGGCCCTGGGTTCGGTCCCCAGCTCCGAAAAAAAGAACCAAAAAAAAAAAAAAAAAAAAAAAAAACCAAGATGGAGCCAGGTGTGGTGGCGAACTCAAAAGGCAGAGGCAGATAGATCTGTCTGTTCCAGTTTAGCCAGGGATATATACTGGGACCCTGTCCTAATTAACTATCTTTTAAAAAATGGAGGGGCTAGAGGGATGGCTCAGCAGTTAAGAACACTGATTGATCTTCCAGAGGGTCTGGGTTCCACTCCCAGCACCCACGTGGCAGCTCACAGTGAACTGTAACTTCAGTCCTATGGGATCCATTGCCGTCTTTTGGCCTCTACAGGTACTAGACATGGATGTGGTTCAGACACACAGCGGGCAAAACATCCACACATATAAAATAAATTAATCTTTAAAATTGAAAAAAGGTGAGCCGAAGGACAGCATGCAAAGCACACACAGGCACACGCAGGCACACACCACACACAGTAATGACAGAAAAGGACAACACAAGAAAGGGAGACACCCCTAGTCATTCTGCCCTAGATGACAGGCTGGGGCTGCGTCCCTGCTACAGTAAGGAAAGAGATTCTGGTTGTCCTGCGTGGCTCACTGGCCAGCCCAGCCCATCTGTGTGTATGAGACCCTGACAATCCAAGCACGGGCCTTTAAGAAACACAGCACAGGGAAGCTGGAGCGACCGACTGCTCAACAGGTAATAGTACTTGCTACACAGGCATGAGGACCTGAGTACAGATCCCCAGGCTCGTGTAAAGCTCACTGGCCGCTTGCACAACTGTACCCAGATGCTGTGAAGCAGAGAGCAGGGGGGCTTGCTGGCCACACACCTAGCTCAGGTGCAGTGAGAGCCCCTGTTTCAAGGGAACAGCGCATGATGATGAAGGAAGACTCCCTACATCCCCCTCTGAGCTCTGGGCTCATGCACACACCAAGCCGGCCATGCTGGTGCACACCTGTAATCTCAGCACTCGGGAGGCCAAGGTAGGAGGGCCATAGGTACAAGGCCAGGCTTAGCTACAAAGTGAGTAGCAGGCCAGCTTCAAGAACAAACGGAGAACTCACCCCTCGCTTGAAATCTCAGACCCTAAACTAAGCAAAACAAAATCCCACTAACTTCAGCATAAGGACTGGGAGAAGAAGACGGGAAGCAGTCCATTCCCCTAAGGTAAGTTCCAATAGAGAAGTCAAGTGTCAAAGAAACACAGCGTTGGGAGGAGCCTCAAGCTGCGCACTCGCCATCCGGAACTGCAGACGCATACTCCAGCTTCAAAATGAAGGCACAGGCAGCTAAATCAGAAAGTCCTTAGGAATCTAGAGATAGCTGTCCTGTGCTGTGCAGGACCTGGCACCTGGGCTGAGGCTTCCTGCTGAGTATGGAGGGCTTACAGGACAGTTACACTGATAAAACAAAGAAGCCTGGGGCTGGTAAGAGGGCTCAGCAGGTTAGTCCAATAGAGAAGTTCATCACCAAGGCTGATGACCCGAGTTCAATGCCCAGGGCCCACAGGGGCAGAAGAAGAGAAATGACCTCGAAAGTTGTTCTCTGGCCTCCACAAGCATGTCATGGCACATGCACGCAAGGGGGCACACATGTATACTTAAAAAAGAAAATGGTCAGCAAGGGCATGGTGGTACAGCTGTTAATCCCAGCATTTGAAGGGGAAAGGCAGGTGGGTCTCCAGGAGTCCAGGGCTACCATCCAGGGTTACACAGTGAGACCCTGTCTCTAAAAGAGGGAGAGGGAGAAGGAAGGAAGGGGGGTGGAGGGGGAGGTGAAGAGAGAGAAAGGGAGGAAGAAAAGAAAAAAATAGTTTGGGGCAGTCAGGTAACTCAGTGGTTAAAAGCACCTGCTGTGCGCCAAGACTGACAACATGATTCAACCCCCCAAACCCACATGAAAACCTGAAACCAGAAACAGGAAAACACTCAGAAGCTGAGGCAGCCACCCTGGAGTGTACAGCACTGCAGAAATAAGGAACCCTGCTTCAACAAGGGGGAAGGAGAGAGCAGGCTCTCCAAAGCTGTCCTCTAACCGCTACTGTGCACTATGCACCCATGCACACACGCATGCGCACACAAATGTAAACAGATGGAAGTTGCATTGATGGTCTAGTTCCACCCTCTTATATATGAGCAATGGGGAAGCTGAGGTCCAAGAACCAGTTACTGCAGCAAAGCCCCGGCACACAAGCTACAAAGTTACTGTAGCAAAGCCCCGGCACACAAGCTACAAAGTTACTGTAGCAAAGCCCCGGCACACAAGCTACAAAGTTACTGCAGCAAAGCCCCGGCACACAAGCTACAAAGTTACTGTAGCAAAGCCCCGGCACACAAGCTACAAAGTTACTGCAGCAAAGCCCCGGCACACAAGCTACAAAGTTACTGTAGCAAAGCCCCGGCACACAAGCTACAAAGTTACTGCAGCAAAGCCCCGGCACACAAGCTACAAAGTTACTGCAGCAAAGCCCCGGCACACAAGCTACAAAGTTACTGTAGCAAAGCCCCGGCACACAAGCTACAAAGTTACTGTAGCAAAGCCCCGGCACACAAGCTACAAAGTTACTGTAGCAAAGCCCCGGCACACAAGCTACAAAGTTACTGCAGCAAAGCCCCGGCACACAAGCTACAAAGTTACTGCAGCAAAGCCCCGGCACACAAGCTACAAAGTTACTGTAGCAAAGCCCCGGCACACAAGCTACAAAGTTACTGCAGCAAAGCCCCGGCACACAAGCTACAAAGTTACTGCAGCAAAGCCCCGGCACACAAGCTACAAAGTTACTGTAGCAAAGCCCCGGCACACAAGCTACAAAGTTACTGCAGCAAAGCCCCGGCACACAAGCTACAAAGTTACTGCAGCAAAGCCACGGCACACAAGCTACAAAGTTACTGCAGCAAAGCCACGGCACACAAGCTACAAAGTTACTGCAGCAAAGCCACGGCACACAAGCTACAAAGTTACTGTAGCAAAGCCCCAGCACACAAGCTACAAAGTTACTGTAGCAAAGCCCCGGCACACAAGCTACAAAGTTACTGCAGCAAATCCACGGCACACAAGCTACAAAGTTACTGCAGCAAATCCACCGCACACAAACTACAAAGTTACTGCAGCAAAGCCACGTGAGTGGGAAGGACTGACTTAACCCTGAGTAAGAGGCTGGGAGAGGGCTTGCTGACAAAAGCCGTTGCTGTTCTTGCAGAGCACCCAGGTCCAGTCCCAGCACCCACAGGTGGTACATAATCTACTAAAATTCCAGCTTCGTAGGATCTGATGAAGGATTCTGCCTTCCATAGGCATGTGCATGCATGTGCACATATACACACACACATACATTTTTTTTCCGAGAAAGAGTTTCTCTGTGTGACCGTGTCTGTCCTGGAACTCACTCTGTAGACCAGGTGGGCCTCAGGCTTAGATATTTGCCTGTCTCTGCCTCCCAGGTGCTGGGATTAAAGATGTGGCCACCAGTACCTGGCTAAGATGGTTTTTCTAATTAACAAGGAAGAAGACAGCAACGATGCCAGTTGGAGAGACCACACAGTGTATGCTGCCCTTGCAAGGATGAGGACCCAAGTTCAAACCTCAGAATCCACATCAAAGGTTCTCACTTGTACTCCAAGTGCTAGGAGGAGGCATGAGCACCTCTAAGGCTTGCTTGAGGGCTAGCTAGTCTAGCCTAACTGGTGAACTCCAGGAAAATGAGTAACCCTGTCTCCAAGGCTGTGGATGGCATCCTTGAGGATGGCATGTGAAGTTGTCTCCTGACACATGTGAACACATACATGTGGACCTATACATATATGAACCAACACACATGCATTGCATGTACATTAGAAAAACATAGGCACACTTTTAAAGGGAACACACGGCCTCTGAGAACAGAAGAGGAAAAATATTGGGGGCTTTCCGCACAAGCAAAGTGGTCAAATTCCCTCTTCCACGGTAACCTCACAGGCACCTGAGCTTCCAGCTGGTGCTAAGAAAAGTCCCCAAGTCCCCAGCAGGTGGAACAGTCCAGGCACAGAACTGAAAACTAGGCAGAGAGCAGAGCCTCAGCAAGAATGTCAACGTCTTCAAGACCATGGCTGGAGTGGCATCCCAGACAGACAGTGCCAGCTCCTCAGAAGACAGATGCAGGAGGATTGTAAGTTCAAGGCTAGAAAACTTAGTGAAACCTTGTCTCAACAACAGTGACCACAAAAGAAAAGAAAAAAGGGGTGGGGGCGCTGGTGAAGCAGCTCAGTGTTAGATCGTCCAGTGTCAGGCTGAGGGGCGGCTCAGTGCTACAGCCTGTGTTTATTCCACACAACAAAAATCAAACTAAGCCCAGCTCCTGCACACGCAGCACAGCACTCTCTATGTAGAGGAAGAGGTTTTTGGGGTACTGAGGGCTTAGTTATTATTCCAATGGGTTAAGTCACTGGCTGCCAAGCACAAGCTGGCACAATGGGAAATATGTGGTCCATCCAGAAGCAAACTGCAGGTACAAGACTACAGCACCAAGAACAGATCTGCTTAACCTCAGTAAGGCCAGGGCTGGGGACAAGGGCCCAAACTCTTTCAGTCAGTGGCCTCCTCAGAAGCGTAAATGGCTCAGGGGGAGGCGCCAGAACAGACTGCACAGGCAGTCTCCAAGCGGAGATGGAAGGCCATCAGCACAGAGATAAGGACTTCAAAGCCAGGCTACTCGAAAGGCTCCACCGCACAGGACAGCGCGTTCTGGGACTCGGGACCCATGGAGGAGGAGGACACTCACCTGCTGTGCAGCTTTGTCTGCAAGCAAAGCAAACTCCACGGACAGGCCCTTGAGCGCTTGCTTCAGGGAGCCCCACGTGCTGAGGTGCAGAGCAGCCCAGGAGGGCAGAGGGGTGGTGTCGGAACCCAAAGCACTGCAGGGACAGAACACACACTCACCTGCCTGTCCCTTCCCTAGATGTGCGCTCCCGGAGAGGCGCAACTCCAGGGCAGGGTCTGAGATTCTTGAAAGGTTAGGTGGGGTGGGGACGTTTACAAGTAGGTGAGAATCTAGGAAATCAGTGCTATTGCCAAGACCCCAAGGCCTGTGTGCCCGGTATGTGGGGGTGGGGATGTGTTGGGCTGGGGGTGGGCCCTACTATACCATAAGGAAAACTTGTTCTGCCCCTGGCTAACTTGCCAAGGCAAACAAGCTTTTTTATATTTGTGCTGGGTTAACATTGTCAACATGGGGGCAGATGAGGGTAGCATCATTCCCTGGTCTGGGATCTGAGACTGGATATCAAGAGAGAGAGTGAGCTGAGCACCGGCATTCGCCTCTCTCTGCTTCCTGGCTGAGGACGCAGTGTGAGCACCGGCATTCGCCTCTCTCTGCTTCCTGACTGAGGACGCAGTGTGAACATCCACTTTACATTCCTGCTATTATGCCTGCCTTCCCCAGCATGACGGACTGTGTACACTCAGACCATGAGCCAAAACTCAACCCTTCTTTCCTCCTTAAGTTGCAATCACAGGCACTTCCTCACAGGGTGACAGGTACCAAAAGGACTGTATGAAGAAAACTCTGGGCAGAATGTAAAGACCCAGTCCTCTGTCTGACCCTGTCCCGCTCCCACACCAACTGGTCTACTTTTCCCCTTCCTGCAATGCAAAGGGTGAGGATGGTAACCAGACCCTGCCCCTGACCTGACTAATGCCACAGTCCCTACAGAGTCACTTGCCTGAGCTCCTTCCCGAATATGAGAAGATCAGCAGCGTTGTCAATGGCCCGGGACGCAATCCGCTCGGCTCTGTCTCGAAGTTTGTAGAAGCTGTTGTAGACATTTCGAATCAGCTCCCGGCTCATGGCAAATTGAGTCTGGATGTCAGCTGGGAGGAAGTCCTGGAAAAAGATGGCAAGAAAAGAGACAGTGACCTGCCAATTAGTCTCAGAGAGAAGACACCCTAAAACCTGTTTGCTCATCTGCTACAAGCCAAACCCCGCTGCCAGTCTGTCCAACAAGGAAGGACAAGTGGTGGATAATGGCGTGATCCCCTCCACCCAACTGAGGCGTCGTGAGGATCATCAAGGGTTAGCACTACCATTCCTCGGCTTAAGAGGGAAAAGAATAGCCAAAATGAGAAAACTACCTTGGCCCTAGCAGCCAGCTTACAGTTCGTGAACTCATCTCCCACGCACTGGGCCGCCTCCTTGAGCTTGTGCTGAACATCCTGAAAGAGGAAAGAGACAGCTTCACGCTCTCCTGCCAGCAATGACACCCGGCTGAGGAACAAGCGAGCTCCTTGGAAGTCCACCTGACACGGGAGCTACGCCTGGTGATGCTTGCCTGTGATCTCAGCACTGGAGACCCCGACAGGAGAAAGAGAGTTCCAGGCCAGTCTGGGATACACAGGACCCTGCTTCAAGAAGGTGAGGCTGAGGAGATGCTTCAGAACCGCCCTGTAGCACAGGCATGAAGGTCTGATTCAGAATCCCTGGGTCCCACAAAAAAGCCAGATGCTGCCTCAGAAACCTGTGACCCAGCACTGGGGAATGGAGACAGGTAGCTAGGGCTTTCTGGCTGTCAACATAACTCCAGGTTCAGTGAGCAACCCTGTCTCAAAGGAGTAAGGCAGAGAGTCATAGAACAAGATACCAGACGTCCTCCTTCAGACTCCATACATGCACACAGGCATCCACATCTGCATCCCCACCACACACATTCAGCACAGGCATGTGCATGTGTGTGTGTACACACATACACACTTAAAAGGGAGAGAAGGAGCAGACAAATCCAAGCTTCCTCAGGAGTTTGGTGTGGTGGTGCATGCCTGTAATCCCAGAACTCAGGAGGTTGAAGCAGGGGGATTACTCCAAGTTCCAGTCTCTGTCTCAAAAAACATAGAAACAAATGCAATCCTTTCTAAAGAGAAACTTGCTTTTGTGCATGTGCTGGTCCACCGGCATCCCAGAATCCAGAAAAATTCCCTTTGCTGTCTCACAGACTCTGAGACTCTGCTCAGGGTTGAACTGTAAGAAAAGCTTGACAGAAAGACAGTAGCACAGCAAGTTCCACCTGTGGAACAGAGTGAAGCCCTCTCCAAAACCAGAGTTCCATCTACAACAGGCCAGCATAAACCCCAGAGACAGACATGGGGCCACGACACCTTCCACACTCCGTGCAGCAGTGGATGGGGAGAGAGACTGCTTCCTGTGAATAGATCTTTAGGGTTAGGGTTCCGTAAGAATGCAGGAACGGGCTGGCAGGAAAGGAAAGACAGTGGGTACTCAGGCTCAGGCCAGGCCCTGACATGTGGTCCTGGACAGAGGCCTCCCTGGCAAAGCCAAGACTTCAGATAAGGCAGAGCCACTTGGGAGACACAGAAACACATAGTGAGCAGCTAAGTCTTTGTGGAGAGCTTTAAGAACGTTTCTAATTCTCTTTTACCAAAAAGGGAAACTGAGGAGAGGGACATCACAGACACACCCCGCCCATCCATCGACAGAGACATGAGAGCTTCCCATCACCATAGAGAGGGCTGTATACCCTCAGTACCCGATGCTTAGTCCTCTGCCTGGAGTGCAGGTGGCTTCTTGGTTCCACCTCATTCTGGATCAGAATTCAGCAATACTGCACCCCGGCTTGAAGGCCACACTAGGGTTAGGAGAGTCTCACTAGAGAGCAGGTAGGTGCCTACCATGCATGAGGCTCAAGGTGCAAAGGCAGCACCACAAAAAGAAACAAGGCTGCAAGCACTTACACTATCCACTGGAGGTGGAGAGATAACTGGGGGGTGGGGGTAGAGGGGTGACTTATTAAAAGCCTAGGACCTTCCCAAAGAGGCCAGCTGCCCATGGGGAAGTAAAATCAAGTACAAACACTAGGCTAGGTTAGGAGATGGCTCAGTGGATAAGAGTATTTACCGCTAGAGCATGGGAGTATGAGTCTGACACGCCAGCCCATGTGAAAGGCTGCACATGGCCACAGGTACCGCTAACTCCAATATTGTGGAAAACAGGGAGGGCTGGGGATTGCTGACTGCCAGCCTGGCTCCAAGTCCACTGAAAGACCCTGTCTCTAGAGAGTAAGGTGAGGAGGGATAAACAGGACACCTAACATCCTCTTCTAGGGTCAGTATGCACACACTAACAAGTACTCATGTATACACACACTACACACACAAGCATACGAAACAAACTGTGCTGACTCCTGACTGCCCATGTCCCCTGCCCTGCAAGTGGGTAGGGCTCAGAAAGCCCCAAGTGCCCATTCAAGCAGAGGTTCCCCTCCTTGTCCTGCCCACCCATCACAGAACCTGCTTACCTAGAAGGTTGTGGGAACCTTCCACATACAATTAAGAACCCTTGGGGCTGGGGATTTAGCTCAGTGGTAGAGCGCTTACCTAGGAAGCGCAAGGCCCTGGGTTCGGTCCCCAGCTCCGAAAAAAAGAACCAAAAAAAAAAAAAAAAAAAAAAAAAGAACCCTTGGGCTCGCACCTGTTCACAGTGCTGTCTAGAGAGGACCAGGCCCTGATTCCTAACACAGGCACACACATTGTCTCACCCTGGACTCCACCATTAATAACCCCATGAAAGAAAAACTTCTCAATACGTACGTGCACTAGAGCCAGAGCTACACAAAGCCTCCAGGTCACACAAGGAGGCCTCTTTACAATGATGCCCAGGCTGTACCTTAGAAAGAAGCCTTGTTTTGTCAATCACAAACAAATTCACTCTGAACATTCAAACAAGGGACAGGAGACAAGAGAAGTAACACAGGTTCACGGAATAAAATCTAGGTATGGGCTCCCAGAACTTGGGAGGCTGAGTCAGGAGGACTGTCTCCAGCATGAGCCCAGGCTGGGTCAGCCTGAGTGAGCGACCAGGTCTCAAATAAAAACAGAAAGCAGCTAGAGACTCAGATCCCAGAATTCCACCCCGGACGGGACCAAGGGATATACTTACTGAGCCACTGAAGGAGAGGAAGAGCTTCAGGAGCACATCCTCAGAGAAGGGCGGGTGCCGGGCCACCAGGTTGATGAAGCGCTTCAGGGCCCTCCGGCGGCCCTCGATGAACTCCCGGTCGGCTGGAGGAGAATACAGCGTCACCACACGGTCAGCAGAGCCCCCACTCAGAGCAGGCTTCCAAGCAACTCACCCGAGGCTAAGAACACGGGGCAACAGAGCTCCCAAACACACCTGGGTGCAGGAGTGGCCAGGTCTGTCAGTGTCAACTGAAAACACTGGGAGTGGGGCGTGTGACACATCTGTGTAGCTAGCTAGCACTCAGAAGACCGAAGAAAGAGGACTTCAGCTGGAGTACAGCCTGAGCTACAGAGTGTCTGAGGCCAGACTGGCCACAAAGTAAGACCTTATCCTAAACAAAAGCAACTGGGAACCATAAAACTCCCCACAGCCATCTGCGAGAAAGGCAACTTAGGAGGGTGTGGCTGAAGCACCTTGCTCTAAGACTGGCTTTAATGTGCTGATACTGCAACTCAGACTCCCAGTCTGGTGGCAACCGCCTTTAATTTCAGCACTTGGGAGGCTGAAGCAGGAAGGCTGCAATCTCAGTGAGCTCCAGGCTTATCAGAGCTCATCAGAGTGAGAGCCTGTCACACAAATACTAAAAGTCAAGTGTGGTAGCACAGGCTTTTAATCCCAACACTCAGGAGGCAGAGACCAGCCTGCTCTAAATAAATAGCAAGTTCTAGTGCAACCCGGTCTCAAACCAAGTCAAAAAGGAAAAGGAAAAATACAGTGACATAAGGCCCACCCCACCCCACCTAACCCTCCAGGCGTCCTCCACCAGGGAGCTCTCAGAAACGTGAGTCAGGTGACTGTGTTTGCTGAACCTCCAGGCGCTCATTAGCCCTGACAGGACAGAACCAGCTCGGATGCAGGCAGTGGTCTCTTCCTGATAGTCCATCTTCCAACTCCCACTGGATACAACATTCCTTGTCAGTGAGGAGCAGGGCTGTCCCGAGGCCAGTCACAGCAGCTGAGCCACCCAGTGTGAATAAGCAGTGAGGAGCTTCAGGACGGTAGCTGTAACTCTACATAAAACCCAACCAAGTTCTCTGCTGTGCACGTTCACTGCACTAGAAGGTCGGGGACTCCAGGAAAGTGACCTGGCAGGCCTTGCAGCTTGACTGATGTAGCCCAGACCAATCTGGAACTCACGATCCTCCCGCCTTGACCACCCGGATTAGGCTGCCCATTTAACGGTTTATAGTGATTGTCAACTTGATAAGATCTAGAATCACCAGCTCCTAGCTTGTGTGTGAGTGAGTTTCTAGATTAGATTAATTGAATCGGGAAGACACACCCTAAAGGTGGCCAGCTTCATTCCTTTGTCTGAGGTCCAGCAATGAAGAAAAAGCAAAAAAAGAACTGAGCTCCCATCTCTCTTCCTGGCTGTGGATGCCATGTGAGCAGCTGCCTCAGACTGCTCCTGTGGCCCTGGCTTTCCCTATGACAACTGCACCTTCCTTCCTTAGTTGCTTTGGTCTGACATTTTATTACAGCAACAAATGTGCCAATCAAGTTTCATTGGGGTTCATTTGCAGTTGATAAGAAAGATGCTGTGATGGCTGGCACCCTACAAGAAGCAGGTCTGATCCTAGTAACCCCATGCATAGCCCAAAGCACCCTGCAGGGGCAACACTGGGGCCAGAAAGCACCTGAGGCTGGCCACCCTCCGAGTAGGGCTCTGACCTCAGGAGGGCCAAGGTGCCTGTGCACTGCAGCCCTCCTACCTGCCCCTCCTAGAACATAAGCTGCAGCATCTTGGGCTACAGTGGGCCCACCCAGCAACACGCCAGCAACCAGGAGTGCAGCTTGCTTCCACTAACTGGGCCTCCCTGTGCCTTGCCTTACCTCCCAGCACTCTCTTGGGTGGAAGGGCTGGTACCATGCGGTACGGGAACTTGTGAAGCAGCACTTCATGGAAGACCACGAAGTCATTGTAGCGTCTGTACACGGAGGACTTGAAGCGCTATAAAATAATAAGCAGGACATCAGCAACTACACAACTTCTTCTAGGAAGATGCTTTACCTCTGAGCCACGCCTCCAGCCCCTCACTGGGGGATTCTAGGCAGGAGCTCTACCACTGAGCCACGCCTCCAGCCCCTCACTGGGGGATTCTAGGCAGGAGCTTTACCACTGAGCCACACCCCAGCCCCTCACTGGGGGATTCTAGGCAGGAACTTTACCACTGAGCCACACCCCAGCCCCTCACTGGGGGATTCTAGGCAGGGGCTCTACCACTGAGCCACACCCCAGCTCTCTTTTTACTTTTTGAAATCTAATCTAACAAAGCTGCCCAGGCTGGCCTTAAACTCATACTGTATCATGAGCTGACTTTTAAGTTCAACTCTCTTGCCTTTCCCTACCAGGTTACTAGAAAGTCCACCTCTGCCATCAGCCCTCTTTGCCTTCTCCCACCATGCAACAGAACTCACAGGAGCAATGTTATGAAATTCCTCACCCTCTCTCCCCATCTTTCTGCCAAAAGTAAAAGTTCTAGAATTCTACACAGAAATATAAATTATAGCTCTTATTCCTTTACTCTCTTACCCTATTACTCTCTTCTCACTCTGCCCCTTCTTTCCCCACTCCACTCCACGATCTCTCCAAGAGCTGAAGGCCAGCCTCTTCCCTCCCCACCCTGCCTTTCTTTGTCTCTACTCCCTCAACTCCCCTCCCCATGACCTAAATAAACTCTATTCTATACTATTAAAAAAATACAAATTGGTGTTGGGGATTTAGCTCAGTGGTAGAGCACTTGCCTAGCAAGCGCAAGGCCCTGGGTTCGGTCCCCAGCTCCGAAAAAAAAAAAAAAATACAAATTATAATGTTTGCATAGCTCTCTGTCATGATGAGACTTCTTCACTGCTTGGACAGGTAAAACCCTGCTCTTAAAAAGTAATGCATATGGCTGAGGAGATGACAAGGTAGGTACAGTGCTCACTACACAAGCATGAGGCCCCAAGTTCAGATATCCAGCATCCAGGTAAAAGCCAGGTATGGGGGTTGGGGATTTAGCTCAGTGGTTAGAGCGCTTGCCTAGGAAGCGCAAGGCCCTGGGTTCGGTCCCCAGCTCCGAAAAAAAAGAACCAAAAAAAAAAAAAAAAAAAAGCCAGGTATGGTAGTGTGTGACACTACCTATAACCCTAGCATTGAGAAATAAAGACAGATCCCAAGAAGAAAAAATATATATATAACAGGAAAAAAAGCCTGCAAGGAGGGGAAAAAACAAGCAGGAGGCTCACCAGGAGCTAGTACAGCTTCCCACATTTAGTGTGCCAGACCCAGTTACAAGGGCTGCTTCACTGCAGTCAAGAACCCTCTTCCCCCAAGTCCTCACAGCTTCTACAGATTAGCAGATAGAAATGCTATCCGGGAAGCATCCCTGAGGGAGACCCTCCAGCTCAGCCCTGCACCCCAACTCCAGGGGCAGCCCAGGCTGTGCTTCTCAGAAGTGTATGGGCCCTGTTCTGCCCCTGCAATTCCCACACACTGAGGACAATACGGGACCAGAAGATGGTGTCAGCTATGAACTACACTATTACAGGACATATAGCAAAACTGCTAAATCCAGTCTAACTGGAGCAAGATACCCAAAATTCATGGAAGGAGGAACAAAATGACCAAGAAATCTGGTTCCTTGGGGATACCACAAGCTGCTGATCACCAAACCAAGCCTGTCCCAACAGACAGATGAACAGGTGAACCCCGACATTTGGGTCAAGGGCATGAGTTTGCCCTCCCCTTAAATGGAAGACAGGGTTGAAACCCAGATCCCACTGGTCTGATGTTCTGATCACAGGGGATTGCCAATGTGGAAAACCAGCACTGGGCCAATGGCACTGCAGGCATGCACTCTAGAGACAAAAAGACTGTAGCTGGGCATGGTGGCAAACACCTATAATCCCGGTATTTAGGAAGCAGAGGAAGGCAAATCTCTGAGAGTTCAAGACTAGCCTGAGATATATGAGACCCTATCACAAATAAATAAATAAATAAATAAATAAATAAATAAATAAATAAATAATCGATCTTTTTTTCAAAGGATTTCTGGTAGCTCAGGCCTATAATCCTGGAACTCAGGCAGCCAGGGCACTAGAATCGCTATAAGTTCAAAGTTAGCCAGGGTTATATAGCAAGATCCTGTATAAGAAAAAGAGAGACAGGCAGGCGGGCAGACAGGCAGGCAGGCAGGCAGGCAGGCAGGCAGGCAGACAGATTAGGTAAGATTCCTAAGAAAGATTGCAGTCAAAGGATGAACCTGAGAGAGGCCTAGCTGAGTCAGAAGCAGCTCTGGGCACCAGCAGCTATTTAGAAGCTGGCTGGCCAGTTCACCAGCATCATCGGGTACTGGGTCACCCCCTAAAGCCAGCCAGACCCCTCTCCCACCACCCTGCCCAAGGCTGTTCTGTGGCTCCCCCACTACAGCACACTGGGTCCCAGGTACCTGGCTGGAAACCTCGTACTCCACATGCTTAAGGAACAGGCCCTTCTTCTCAGGGATGAGCTCCACCTGCACCGTGTCCTTGGCCAGCAGCTCCTGCAGGGTGTAGGACAGCAGCAACGGATTCCCCTGAGGCATCTGCATTCGCCTGGGGTCCAGGTTCCTCCACTCGGTGACCTGGGATGTTTGTGGGCCTGAGAGAAACAAGGTGGGTGACAGGTTAGGACAGTTAGCTGCTCAGGGAGTGGGGCCTCCCTGTTGCCTGTGCCAGCTCAGCACGTGGACTCTGGCCACTGTCACACTCCCACACCAGACCCACCCCTTCCCGAAGCTACAGTACCCAGAAGAATCCCTGCAGGAGGCTTCAGCTGTGTGAATGGGTGAATTCATGGAGGAGGATTACAGCACAGTTAAGATGGGAGGGAATGCTTGCAACTTAACAACAGGCAAACAACGTATAAAGCCATTCCTCCAGCCGGGCAGTGGTGGCTCATGCCTGTAATTCCAGTACCTGGGAGGCAGAGGCAGGTGGATCGCTGTGAGATTGAGGCCAGCCTGGTCTACAGAGTGAGTTCCAGGCCAGGGTTATACAGAGAAAACCTGTCTTGAAAACCAAAAACAAACTAAAATAAAACAAAACTTCTAAATAACTAATGGCTAGAAAATTCTGAATATACAGAATAAACTAAAAGCATTCTGCTCAAGGCTGGGCTGATGGCTTAGGTAAAGCACTCGCCATTCTAGTGTGAGGAGTTAATTCCCCAGAACCCACAGAGAGTTGAACTAGAAGCACAAGTTTGTGATCCTGGCACTGCACAGAGAGATGGAGGGCAGAGATAGCAGAATGGAGGCTTGAAGGCCAGCTAGTTCATAGTGTACAACACTGATGAGGCCCTGTTCAAACAAGGTAGAAGGTGAGCACTGGGCTGGAGGCTGTCCTCTGGTTCCACTTGGACAACGGCATGCATACATCCACACCCACACCTAGGATAGTAAATACAGATGTGTATGCATATGCATGTGTATATATATTATATATATACATACATACACTGAATAGTGGTGCCTGGGCCTGGTGGGAGAACTTTTCTCCTCCAGAAGTGAGAAAGTGCAGATTTAATTTTTTTTAATTAGGCATATGTGTGTGTGTTTGTAAGGGGTTTGTGCCTCTGAGTATGAGTGAAGGGAAGAAAAGGCTGTTGGATCCCTTGAAGCTACAAGCAGTTGTGAACTGCCCAAGTGGATACTAAACACCAAACCAGGGTCTTCTGCAAAAACAGCAAGTACTTTTGAGACACACCATTCTCCAGCCCCTGGGTCTATTATTTTAAGTCATGGAACTGGATTAACTGAGAGTTGCACCTCTACATAGGTGCAGAGAACTGAATGAATACAGGTCCTCAGCTAGAGCGGCCAGTGCTCTTAACAAGTAAGATTTCTCTCCAGTCCCAAAGTGTCTGCCTTAGTTACTGTTCTATTGCAGGAAGAGACACCATGACCAAGGCAACTTATAAAAGAAAGCATTTAAGGGGTAACTTGCTTGCAGTTTCAGGGGGTGAGTCTGTGACCATAATGGGGGGAAGCATGGCGGCAGGCAGGCAGGCAAGCAGTAGCTGACAAAAACTTACATGTTGTGATAATAACCCCTAGGCAGAGAGGAAGCCAACTGGAATTCTGTGGGCTTTTGAAACCTCCAAGCCCACCCCTTGAGACACATCTTTTCCAACAAGGCCACACCTCCTAATCCTTCCTAAATAGTTCTACCAACTGGGAACCAAGTATTCAAGTATATGGGCCTATGGGGGCCATTCTCATTCACACTACCACAGGGCCTTAGAACATTTCCTAGCTCATGATTTTGGAGACTGGGAAGCAGAAGGCTGAGGGGCAGAGAGATGAAAACACTGGGATGGTGGGCCTGAGTGATACTTTGGGTACTAGAAAACCCTCAAGTCAGGTCAAACGGCCAATTTTTTTATTAAAACCACAGAAGTCGGGCTGGAGAGATGGCTCAGCGGTTAAGAGTACCCGGCTGCTCTTCCAGAGGTCCTGAGTTCAATTCCCAGCAACCACATGGTGGCTCACAACCATCTGTAAAGAGATATGATGCCCTCCTCTGGTGTGTCTGAAGACAGCTACAGTATACTTATATATAATAAATGAATAAAAAAAAAAAAAAAACCACAGAAGTCTAAAGACAGGGCAGACACAGTGGCACACACCTGTAATCCCAGCACTTAGTGGAGGTAAGAGGATCAGGATTTCAAGGAGAGTGATTGACTGACTGATTGATTGATTGATTGATTAGATGATGTACACAAGATGTGGTGGCACACAGTGATAATTCCAGCACTCAAGAGGCTGAGGCAGGAGGATCCTCATTTCTAGCCCAGCCTGACTACATAAGGAGACCTGGTCTCAAAAAATGAAACAAAATAACACACGTGCATAATAGTGGTAGTAATAATAATAATTAATAATAGTATAAAAACATGCCTATAATTCCAGAATCTCAGAGGCAGAGGCAGGACAAGCACAGCCTGGGATACAGTGGTGACACCTTATCTCAAAACACAATGCCTGGTGAAAAACAGCAAGGTAATACAAATGACATGAGGATAGGAAACGAGTGGACCAGAAGAAAGGTCAGAAACAGAGGGGCAACCAAGGTCTATTAAGAGATATTTTTTTCCAGACCCCATTACCTTAGCCCTGGCTGGCAGGAAATCAAAACACAGACCAGTCTAGCTGTGAATTCAGTAAATGCTCACCTGCCTTGGCCTCCCAGGTGCTGGAATCCGAGCTGTGAGCCACTGTGCCCAGCTGAATCTTTTTCAAAGTTCTCCGTTAAGCATGCATTTATCATCATGATTTCCCCAAAGATTAAGATAAGGCAGTCCTCTCAGACAACCAGAGACCTCAGTAATAATTAGCAAAGGATCACATGTGGGTGAAGAATGCAAACTTTGAACACAGCAGAATCTAAAAGTCAGACCTCTAAAATATCCACTAAAGCACAAACAGCACCCTGACCCTTGGCTTCTCTCAAACACCCTCGAAAGCCAGGCGTCAGGGTGCACGCATGTGACCCTGAGCACACTCAGGAGTTAGAGGCACAGAGGAGCAAGAGTTCATGCAGGGCAGTGGTGGCTCATGCCTTTAATCCCAGCACTCCACTCCACTCCACTCCACTCCACTCCACTCCACTCCACTCAGGAGGCAGAGAAGCAAGGGCAGAGAGGCAGGGGCAGAGAGACAGGGGCAGAGAGGCAGGGGCAGAGAGGCAGGGGCAGAGAGGCAGAGGCAGAGGCAGAGAGGCAGAGGCAGAGAGGCAGAGAGGCAGAGAGGCAGAGGCAGAGAGGCAGAGGCAGAGAAGCAAGGGCAGAGAGGCAGGGGCAGAGAAGCAAGGGCAGAGAGGCAGGGGCAAAGAGGCAGAGGCAGAGAGGCAGAGGAAGAGAGGCAGAAAGGCAGAGGAAGAGAGGCAGAGGCAGAGGCAGAGGCAGAGGCAGAGGCAGAGGCAGAGGCAGAGGCAGAGGCAGAGGCAGAGGCAGAGGCAGAGGCAGAGGCAGAGGCAGAGGCAGAGGCAGAGGCAGAGGCAGAGGCAGAGGCAGAGGCAGAGGCAGAGGCAGGCAGATTTCTGAGTTCAAGGCCAGCCTGGTGCACAGCCAGGGCAACATGGAGAAACTGTCTCAAATAACAAAACAAAACAGAGTTTGCGACCAGCTTGGGCTACATAGACCCTATTTCAAATTATGATGAAAGGGACTAATAAAATGATTCAACAGGTAATGGTGCTTGCCAAGCCTGATTGCCTTCTAAGTGGTGCCTACTAAGTGGTGAAAGGGAGAACCAACTCCCTTAAACCATCTGACTTCCACAAGCATACTGTAGCTTGCACACACATGCCAACCCATACAATTAAACTGAAAAGTAAAAACACAGTTGACTAGAGACCAAGGAAACAGCCCTGTCAGTACTTGCCATGTCCACATAAGAACCTAACTTTCATCCCCAGGACCCATGACTTCAGGCCAGGTATGGTGGCACACACTAATAATCCCATCTGGCAAGGCACAGACAGAAGGACCCTGGCATTGACTGTAGGCCGCCAGGTCTACCCTAGCCTAATCAACAAGTGCTAGGCTAATGAGAGACTCTGTCTCAGACAGTGTGTACAGTGGTTTGAATACATCTGGCCCACATAGACTCATGTGTCTGAATGCTTAGCCCACAGAGAATGACACTATTAGGTGGTGTAACCTTTTTGGAGTGGGTGTGGCCTTGTTGGAGGAAGTATGTCAGTGTGGTGGTTGGCTTTGAGGTCTCCTATGCTCAATCTCCACCCAGTGTGAAATTGCAGTCTTCTCCTGGCTGCCTTTGGATCAAGTATAGAACTCTTAGCAACTCCAGCGCCAAGTCTGCCTCCATAATGCCAAGCTTCCTGCCATGATGATAATGGACTGAACCTCTAAAACTGTAAGCCAGCCCCAATTAAATGTTGTCCTTTATAAGAGTTGCCTTGGTCAAAGTGTCTCTTTTCAGCAATGGAACCCTGACTAAGACATTGTTTCTGAGAATGACATACCTGAGGTTGTCCACTAGAATGCACTGTGCACGCACAATCATATACACATACAAAAAAACAGGATCTCAAAAGACAGGAACACAGGGTTGGGGATTTAGCTCAGCGGTAGAGTGCTTGCCTAGCGAGCGCAAGGCCCTGGGTTCGGTCCCCAGCTCCGAAAAAAAAAAAAAAAAAAAAAAAAGACAGGAACACTTGGGACTAGAAAGGTGACTCTGATGAATACCTGCTGACCTTGCAGAAGACCTGGGTTTGGTTTCCAGCACCCACATGGTGGCTCCTAACAGATGTAATGCCCTCTTCTGGCCTGCATAGTCACCAGACATACACATGGTACACAGGGTACACAGGCAAAGCACGTGTGTGCCACCATACCTGGCCTGAAGTCATGGGTCCTGGGGATGAAAGTTAGGTTCTTATGTGGACATGGCAAGTACTGACTGGGCTGTTTCCTTGGTCTCTAGTCAACTGTGTTTTTACTTTTCACTAACAAATACATCTATGAAAATAAAAGTAAATAAATAAAAACAGGACTAGCAAGATGGCCAGGAGATACAGGCACAGGCCAACAAACCCGGAATTCACGTAAAAGTAGGAAAAAGTTGACTCCTAAAAGTTGCCCCCTCACCTCCACACACGAACATGCAACATACAATAAATACACATTTTAAAGTATGTCAAGGCGGAAGAACACTAACATCACCCAAGGTAACCTCTGCAACTACACACACCTCTGCACACACGTTTGAACACAACATGTGCACACACATATAAGTGAGGAGACAAGGAGTAAAGAGGGAGGGGATGCAAATATTAAAGCCACACTTCTATGAATAAAAAGACCCAAATGTCCTCACAGCTCTCCTCCGAGGCACCAACCACAACACAGTATGACCCCGGGTATTAATGTGCTAAATTTGGGGGCCTGCTGGATCCCAACACTCGTTTGTGAGCCACCACATGGGTTCTCTGCAAAAGCCATAGGCACTCAACTGTGGAGCTACTCTCCAGCCCTTCAAAAGAGACTTACACATCTGTGATCCCAGAACTTCCAAGGCAGAGGGACACATATGAGATAAGGGTCACCCTGGGTTACATACCCAAACTGTCTCAAAGCAAGAAAGTTTTGTTTTGGACCATATGCAGCAGTAAGGACAAGAACAAGAATCTGGATTCTTTGGGATGAGCAATGAGCATCTTAACCCTTACCTTTCTCAGTGTCCATGGCCACTAGAGACAGAGATACACTGTGTACTACCCCAGCTCCACAGAAATAAGAAGAGCAGATGAGAAAGCAGCCAGGCTGAGGCACTGAAAGGCAAAGGCAAGCTCTGACAGAGACATCTGGTGGAAACCAGCCTCCCTATTCCAGCAGGTATGTGGGCCAGCGAATGACCAACCCGAGCGCAGTATTGATCGCTTGCAAACTGGACATAAAGCGTCAGGCACAGGGGCTGGTGAGATGGCGCAGCAGGTAAAACCACTTGCTTCCAAGCCTGAGCACTTTAGTTTGATCCCTGGGAGGGAACACCTCTCAAGCTGTCCTCGGACTGCCACAGTGCACAGAGGCACATATGTTCTCCCGCATGAACAAATGGATAAATGTAATTTAAAAAATTCTATAATCCCAGAACTCAGGAAGCAGAGGAAGGAGAATTCAGATTTTGAGGCCAGCAAGATTTTTGACCTACAGCAAGAACCAATATCTTTTTTTTTTTTTTCGGAGCTGGGGATCGAACCCAGGGCCTTGAGCCTGCCAGGCAAGTGCTCTACCGCTGAGCTAAATCCCCAACCCCTGCAAGACCCAATATCAACACACACACACACACACACACACGCGCGCGCACACACACACACACATACACACACACACACACACACACGCACACTCGGGCACCAGAGGAGCACTTACCACCCAGCTGGCCTACAGCACTTATGCAGAGAACACAGCAAGAATTCTTGCAGTCCCTCCATCGTCCCCTAGAAGCTCCCACCAACTTCATGTGCTCCCTGCTTTAACCATTCTGGAACAAATTGCTTTACTGTGGGGCTCTCAGCTGGCAGGCAGTGTGCCTCAGAATTAAATGACACAGCGGAGCTGAAAATAGCTGGTGAAAATAAAACACTCAATAAACGTCACCAACTTCCTTCCAGATTTATTACTCTCCAGTCTGAAAGCATTTTGTGAAGTCACCAACAAAAACTTCAAAAGTGTTCCACCAGAAGCCATGACTGGTGGTACAGCCTGCTCTCAAGATGAGCTACTTGGGAAGAAGCTCAATCAGAAAGATCACAAGTTCAAGACCAACCTGGAAAAATACAATGAGTTCAAGGCCAGTCTTATCTCAGAAAGTAAAAAGTAGGCTGGGAATATAGCTCTAGTAGATTGCTTGCTTAGAATCCCCCCAGTGAGGGGCTGGGGGCGTGGCTCAGTGGTAGAGCCCCTGCCTAGAATCCCCCAGTGAGGAGCTGGGGTGTGACTCAGTGGTAGTGCCCCTGCCTAGAATCCCCAATGAGGGGCTGGGGCGTGGGCACAGTGGTAGAGCCCCTGCCTAGAATCCCCCAGTGAGGAGCTGGGGGCGTGACTCAGTGGTAGAGCCCCTGCCTAGAATCCCCAATGACGGGCTGGGGCGTAGCTCAGTGGCAGAGCCCCTGCCTAACATACACAAAGCCCTGAATTCAATATTCAGTACTAAATTAGTCCAAAGGGTTCAGCGGCAAACAGGATCTCCCCAATAAACCATGCCACAGTCCTTTCCCTCCTTTGCAAATGCTGACTACAGCATAGCAGTCCCAGGTCAGAAGACTCCCTGCAAGGTGTACTATATACAGTACTGTATACAGTACTGTATACTGGGACAGAGAAGCAGCTCAGTGGCCGTCCCCTGCATATGCTGCTGCTAGGAAGGCTAGCCCAGACTAGCTCAGGACCATACCACTCCATGTTGGTAGGATAGACATCCTTCACCACGGAAAGCTCTCTTAGAACCATCCCAGGTGCCATGTGACTGCTTCCTATAGGCTGAACCTAAGCACTGCTGTCTGAACCCACATGAGATTCAGCCTACTGGCATGGTTCCCTGGAGGGAAAGAGGCAGGGCCCTTCCCTCTTCCAGGATCCTAAATGATGACTGGGACTGGCTGCCAGTCCATGGATTGCCTGTAACTAACCCAAATAAACTCAACTGGTTTTGCAAGCTGGGCTCAGATGGTATCATTCTTTTGGCTGGTCAGTGCCCTCCCAATAACGAACAGCAGCTTCTATGTCTGGGCTGGGCATGGTGGCAAACGTGTTCAGTCCCAGCATTTGGGAGGCACAGACAGGTGGAGCTCTGTGAGTTTGAGGCCAGTCTGGTCTATACAGTGAGTTCCAAGATAGCCAAGGCTACATAGACCCTACCTCAAAAAATAACCAGACAAAGAAGGTCCTAGCTCCTATGTCTTCCCCAGAGAAAGTTGCACTGGCCAACAGGACACTTGATGTTCTCAAAGAGGTTGTGAGTATCTTCTGTCTTGATGGCAGAAGGAACCAACTGCTCCTTCCTGTAGACTCCAAGCTCAGTGATCTACAACTCTAAGAGGCCAGCCTCAGCTGTCAGTTCACAGCAGGATAAGGAAGGTCAGTGACAGAAGACAGAGGCCCAGAGCTCAGGACTCCAAACTGGAGCTACATTAATCACCTGGCAGGCTTGTTCACGCAGAAGGCCGCCGCAACCATTCCCCACCCGCTCAGAGATTCCAAGCCTCCAGGACCAGGATGAGCATTCCACATAAATTCCTAGGCACTGTCATTTTGCTGGCCCCAGGGCCATGCATAGACTGAGAACCAACCAGTGTCAGGGACAGACAGATGTAAATTAAGACCATGCCTACACACACTCCCAACATGTGACAGTGACCAGATGCTCCTAAATGCTTTAGGGTCTTAATTTTCAAGATCGGGAAAAATAACAGCACCGTGTCAGAGTACGAGTGCATGAACAAGAAATGAAATGGAGGCGCCTGACGTGGCGGTTCCTATCTGGGACCCCTGCACTGAAACCACTAAGACAGGAGGATGGCAAGTTTAAGTCCTGACTAGGCCACAGAGTGAGTTCAAGAGCAAACCAGGTAACTTGATGAGAAACTGTCGCCAAAGTAAAGACAAAGCTGAGGATATAGCTAAGCAGCAGAGCACTTACCCAGAATCCCCCATGAGGGGCTGGGGCACAGGAAATGCTGACTCTAAGACCTTAGTCACATAGCAAGATCCTGTGTCAAAGATGGACAGGGGGCTCTAAAGGGTAGGTAATGGAGTGGGAAATACCTTCAGTATTCAGCATGCAGATTCCTTCTCAAGCTTATGAAACTATTTAGCAAGTTCTCTGGAGACTGGAAAACTGATCGGTCAGCGGTTACCAGTGTTACAAGTTCAATTCCCAGCACCCCATGATGACTAACAACCACTTGTAACTGAAGTTCAAGGATTCAACTCCCTTTCCTTGCTTCTACAGGTACCAAGCGTGTACCCAGTGAGCATCCACACATGTTGACAAAATATTCACATGTATAAACATTTTCTTCAGTTTTAATAAAATTGAAATAAACAGAAACCTCGGAGCTGAGTTCTGAAATAAACAAGTTGTCCTCAGGAAACGGGAGCAGCAGTTTCCCCATCCTTATCGACCACAGCCTCAGGAATGACAATTCAGCAGCTCGGAAGCCAGGAGACAGCAGGACGTCCCTGAGATGCAGGAAGCAGCAGTCTTCCATCTACAGGCCACAGGCTCCAGCCCAGGTTCTTTCCTGACTCGGACAGGCCCCTGCTTCTGTGCGGGCGCTAACTAATGGCACCGCTCTCCTGTTTCTGTCCGTCCCATTGCTGGGGCTAAAACCCAGAGTCCCGCATGCTAGGCAAGCACTGTACCACTGAGCCCTGGTCTGACGCACAGCAACTTCAGACACGGGGCATAAGGAACGTGCACCTCAGTTCAGAGGCTGAGGCAGGAGGACTTGTGAATCCAGGAGTTTGAGGCCAGTGTGTAGCACGCAGATAATAAGATTCGATCTGCAAAGAAGCAGAGCTGTGAGGAAACGTCCTTGGCACGTCTGGAGCCCTGGATTCCTCTCCAGCACTGCAGGATAGGGAAAGGAGGAAGCCCTTGCATAGCCATCATATGACTTCCAGCTCAACTCCTCCTCCGCAGCCCGCACTGCTCCATATGGATGGCTATGCAAATAGCAAGTGTTTCCACATGTCTACAGAACGCGTCTTCACAACAAAACTGCCTAAACCCCTAGCTGCTCAAGTAGTCACTAATAACACTTTTTCATTCGGTCTGTTCAATTTTTTTTTCTTTTTGGCTAAATGTCTTTGAAATGTCTCTATGGTTGTTTTAATCACAAAGTATTTTTTTTAAAGATTTATTTATTTTATTTTGTATATGAGTACACTGTAGCTGTCTTCAGACACACCAGAAGAGGGCATCAGATCCCATTACAGATGGTTGTGAGCCACCATGTGGTTGCTGGGATTTGAACTCAGGACCTCTGGAAGAGCAGTCGGTGCTCTTAACCTCTGAGCCATCTCTCCAGCCCCACAAAGTATTTCAAACACCCAAAACAACAGAAAAAAGGCACGTGGAGACTGAGGCAAGTGGATTCTCAAATGCCCCAAAACATTAAAAAAAAAAAAAAACCTACTGCCGGTAGTTGGGGGATGGTGCATACCCTCAATCCATGGAAGAAGTGGCAGCCAAATGGATCCCTTAGTTCAAGACCAGCCTCATCTACATAAAGTACAAGGCTAACAAAGGCGAGAGAGAAAGATGCTGTGTGGTTTTGTTTTTTAAAGTAAGAAATGACAGGCTAACATTTCATCAACATGGGACACATCTCTCACAGGCTGACCTAGTCTCTTTTGTACAGTGAAGTCAAGAGCCCAGGTTCCAACCTCCTCCCTCGGCTTGAGGCTCCCAAGTCACACAGTGACAGCCTGTCCCATGGATCCTACCATGCAGCTATGGCCCGCTGTCCACTCGCTCCATGTCTGCTGGGCATCTGGGTGGTTTCACTGACAATCTATGACACATGGCACTACCGAAAATGTTCCAGAACATGGCTTTCTGTGGACATATGGTGCATGCACTTCTGTTGGATACATAACACAGGCGTGGAGTGTATGTGCCGGATCACAGCACTTGCATATGCTCCGTTCAGTAAATATTTCCAGTTTTCCAAAGTGACTCAGCCAATCTACACCCCCTCAAGCAACAGGCCCAGCTGCCTCTCACTTGGACCAATGCTCAGTATTTTCTGTCCTCCTTCCCTCAGTCTAAAAGACATATACATCTTTCAAAACTTATAATCAACTAATTTACAGACTTTTCTTTATTAAAAATTTAACACAAAGGCTCACAGATGGTAAGCTAATACCATACCACCAAGCCACACCCCAGCCCCTCCCTGGGGGATTCTAGGCAGGGGCTGTACCACTGAGCCACACCCCAGCCCCTCACTGGGGGATTCAATGCAGGGGGGTCTGCCACTGAGCCATTCCCCTCATCCATGTTTTTACTTTTCATTTGCAGACAAGGTTTCATTCATAAGATTCCCAGGCAGGGGCTGGAGAGCAGGCTCAGAGATTAAGAGCATTTGCTCTTCTGGAGGTTTTGAATTCAATTCCCAGCAACCAGATAATGGCTCTTAACCATCTATAATGAGATTTGGTACCCTCTTCTGGGTCGCAGGCATACATACAGGCAAAATGCTGTATACATAAATAAATCTTAAAAAAAAAAAAAGATTCCCAGTCAGGCCTACAAGTTTCAAGTTGTACTCCAACCCTTGAGTAGCTAGAGTATCTAGTGTAATTCCTGGGCTTACTACAGTCCTTTTGTCCATGTCCAGTCCTATGAAGATGGAGTCCTCACAGCAGGTGACATCACTGAGCTTCACTTAGGCAGGCTTATCAACTGGTCTCTGCTACTATAAAAGGCATGAACAGCCTCAAATAGAACACATTCTGCTACAGTTTCACTCAGTACCTAGGATAGTCTATGGAATCACAAGCTAGTTTTTCTGCCTGTGGGACTGATGCCAGATTCCTAATGGTAAAGTATTAGATAAGATGCCCTCAAAGATCCTGTTCATGGGAGGACCAAGTACTCCCCTGAAACACAGTGGTGGGGGGAACCCCTCATTATGTTAAAAGAGGAAACTAAGGGGGCATGTGGGTCAGTGGGTCGAGTGCTTGCCTAGTATGCACGAAGCCTTGGGTTCCATCCCCAGCACCGCACCAATGAAGAGTGAGCCATCCAGCAGGAGCCCCAGACCAGCCTGGGCTACCTGAGACCCAGGCCTTGGCCCTGTCTCCTCTGCCCAGAAGGCTCACCACCCTGCCCCCCCACCAAACCCTTACAGGGCTGAACCAACTTCCTACCCTCCTCAGGAGCCTCGCTGTGAGCATTGCTTCCTCTGTGGCATTTTTTATTAGCGGTGGCTGTGGTTTGCAACATCTAAGCCCCCAGCACATCCTAAGGTAAAGGTTTTGTTTATTGCATCTCCTGACGGCTGTGTGGTTCTCCTAAGACCACAATCTCTGCAAGGTGGTCTGCACTCACCATGTTCAGACACTGTCCCAGGCACTAAGAATAGTGACGGGCTAAGGACGTGGCTCTATCGATAAAGCACTTGCCTTAGAAGTGTGAGGATATGATCCCCAGAACATGTAAATGCCAAGTGCCCACAGAGGACAGCCACTATAACTCCATCGTCTAGAAGGCCGAGACAATTCCCCAGAGCAAGGTGGCTAGCCAGACTAGGCAGAACAATGAATTATTTGACCTCAGTACTGAAAGGGAATGGGGTGGGGGAACCAGCTGGAGAGAGGGTTGAGTCAGTGAAGTACTTCTGGTAAGAATAAGAACTTAAGGGGGCTGGAGAGATGGCTCAGCGGTTAAGAGCACTGACTGCTCGTCCAGAGGTCCCTAGTTCAAATCCCAGCAACCACATGGTGGCTCACAGCCATCTGTAATGAGATCTGATGCCCTCTTCTGGTGTGTCTGAAGACAGCTATAGTGTACTATATTTACAATAAATAAATTATTAAAAAAAAAAAAGAATAAGAACTTAAACTTGATCTCCAGCACTGAGAGGGAATGGCGGGTCCAAACCATTGGTCACCTTGAGAGGTGATCTCTCAGCCAGCAAGGCCATGTCCCAAGGGAAAAAAGAAAAAAGGAAAGGATGTGACACATGAGAACAAGAGCTGGTACACATATGCACATGAAGACAAGCATATGTACAAACACAGAACACACACACAGCTATAGACACAAACAGGTGTATACATGGGAACAAAACATTTCAAAAACTTTATTTTAAGGGGTTGGGGATTTAGCTCAGTGGTAGAGCGCTTGCCTAGCAAGCTCAAGGCCCTGGGTTCGGTCCCCAGCTCCGAAGGAAAAAAAAAAAACAAAAACTTTATTTTAGGTATTTGTTTCCATGTGCATCTATGCACCACATGTCTGAAGTGCCCGAGGTCAGAAGATGGTGCTTGATCCCCTAGAACTGGAGCTACAGACTTACGAGCTGCCATATGGGCTCTGGGAACTGAACTCCAGTCACCTGAAGAGCAGCCAGTGTTCTCAACCACTGAGCCATCTCTCTAGCCACGATGGTGTGTGTGTGTGTGTGTGTGTGTGTGTGTGTGTGTGTGTGTGCGCGCGCGCGCGTATGTGTGTGTGTGCGCGCGCGCGCGTATGTGTGTGTGTGTGTGTAATTAAAAGAAAGATGCCCAGTCTACAGCAGATGCTCAATTAACGCCTGCTGGATGAATAAGAGCAAAGTCATAAACTCAAGCAAGAAAGTCATATAATTCAGGCGAAGAGTAGAAACTGTGTGTTACCATGGCAACTGCTGCACATCCTTCCAGCACCAACGGATCTCATTTATAGTCTTGCAAGCCATGGGAACTGTGCCTGAGTGAGCAGCAGCGACAAAAGCTGCTGACGGGGAGGATCGGCAACAGACACAACAGTAGTGAACCCTGAGACAACATCTCCTGCTGGTAAGATCCTTCCTCCTGCACCATGAGCCCCTGTCGCAGGTCAGCCATATTTATTTTGCCAAAGGAGCATAGGGAAGAACCCTAGTGAGGTAATGCTACAATGTACAACATAGCCGAGCTGCAGAGAGTGGAGCCATGTCTCCAGCAGTGGCTCAATGTCTTTACTTGGGAACACAGTACCAACAAAACTTGTGGGCCATCCTAGCCTGCTAGTGCGTATTAGTGTGGAGATCTGATCCGAATCCCGTAAGCTCAGTTCAAATACCTACTCCAAGATGGAGATGCATCATCTACTGATCCTCCTTATAGTTCTCAGCATTAGACTGAGTCTTTCTGGGTTTTAGAACAGAAGTAGAAGAAAGAGGGTTAACCTCAAACTCCCTGTACAACCAAGGATGGCCTTGAAATTCTAATCCTCTCCCTCCTCGGTGCTGAGATTACAGGCACACCTGGTTCAATGCAGTGCTAGGAATGGAACCCAAGACCTTATACAACCTAAACAAGCGTCCCAGCCCTAAGCCTCCTTCTTGAGTCCTCCTTTGTTCATGGCTTTCCCCCAAATCAAAACCTCTGACTCTCCAAGGCCACCAAACATGAAACAGCACAGCATGTGCACCCAGAAAGAATTAGCACCCAGCCAGACCCCTACCCTCAACAGCACACACAGTAGAAAATGGTTCACAGGGATGTGGGGATGGCTCAGTCAGTAAAGTGCTTGCCATACAAGTGGGAGGATCCAAGTTCAATCTCCCAAAACCCACATAAAAAGCATAACAGTGCATGGCTATAATCAAGCACTGAAGAGCAGAGCCAGGGGAATCCCTGGAGCTCTCTGACAAGACAGTCTAGCCAAACCAGGTAATCTCCAGGTTTAGTAAGACCTTGACTCAAAAATTAAGGTGATGAAGATTAATTGATTAACTATAGAAGACACCCATTGCCAACCTCTGGCCTTTTTATCCACATTTGTACACACACACACACACACACACACACACAGAGAGAGAGAGAGAGAGAGAGAGAGAGAGAGATGGGAGAGAGAGAGAGAGCGAGAGCGAGAGCGAGAGCGAGAGAGAGAGAGAGAGAGAGAGAGAGAGAGAGAGAAAGAAATCGATCACTGGGTGTAGTAGCACATGCCTTTAATCTCAGCGCTTGGTAGGTAGAGATCTCTGAGTTCTAGGCTAGCCTGGTCTACAGAGTGAGTTCCAGGACTACACAGAGAGACTTTGTCTCAAAAAAACAAAAAGAGGATCACAGCTGAGTGTAGTGGCTCACATCCATGACACTAGCAACTGGAAGGTGAAAGGAGAAAGATCTCAGTTCAAAGCCAGCCAGGGCTACACAGTAAGCTCAAAGCATTCCTGAGACACTGTCTTGAAAGGGCATTAGAAAAGGGAGCACAGATGTAAATGTTAAGAACTATGAAGGAGCTGAGACACAGCTCAGGGGTAAGATTCTTTGAGACAACCTGAGTTCTGGTCACATGCACATGCAGGCCCGAGGAAACCTTCTTACATACACACAATAATTTTTTTGTCCTAGAACTGTAGACCAGGCTGGCCTCAAACTCAGAGGTCTGCCTGCCTTTACTTCCCAAGTGATGGAATCAGAGGTATGCACCACTACCACCTGACAAGGATAAATATAATTTTTAAAAATTTAAAAACAAGCCAGTTGGGCTGGAGAGATGGTTAAGCGGTTAAGAGCACTGACTGCTCTTCCAGAGGTCCTGAGTTCAATTCCCAGCAACCACATGGTAGCTCAGAACCATCTATAATGGGATCTGGTGTCCTCTTCTGGTGTGCAGGCATACATGCAGGTAGAACACTGTACACAATAAATAAGTAATTTTTTTTTTAAAAAGAAAAGAAAAACAGGCCAGTTGTCTTCAGGAGAGCCAAAGCTACAAAGAGAAACTCTGTCTTGAAAAATTAAAGAGAGCCAAGCTTCAGCTATGAATGGTGGCCCACGAAATTAATATAAGTATTTACTTAGAGGCAGAGAGAGGTAGGAAAGTCAGAAGTTCCAGGCCAGCCTGGGCTATACAGTGAGACCCTAACTCAAAGAAACAAGAGGACATGAAAGAAAGCTTAGCCATTAAAATTTAGCTCACAAGCAAAAGGAGGAAATAAAAATGAAGCAGAGTAGTCCTGGGCTCTGAGGGAAATCACAGACTGACTAGCAAGGCTCCCAAGATCTGCTTGTGAACATGTAGTGAACGGGCTGAGCATAGCCACACACAGCTTTAATCCAGCACTTTGGAGGTGGAGCAGGGAGATCTCTGTGATTTCCAGGCCAGCATGGACCACACAGCAAACAAGACCAGCCAGGACTACATGGTAAGACCCTGTCTCCACACATGCACTGTCAACTTCCAAGCTGGTTCAGTAGCTAGTCCTTTCCATGATTAGTACAAGCACACTGACCACAATGGGGAAAATCTCACAGGCTCTCAGATGTGCTGGTGGTGCTGGGATAGAAACATTCCTCTAATGAGCTCTTGCAACTCAAATCAGAGGCAGGCGACAGGCAGGGGCAAAGGGTACTAGAGGGACCCTGCTCCCCACGAACCACCAAAGACTTTTTTTTTTTCTTTTGGAGACAGAGTCTGGCATATACATGCTGACTTCAAAGTCCCTATACAGCTCAAGATGACTTTGAACTCCTCTCGAATGCAAAGATTAGAGGCAGAGCCACCACCATGCCTACTCTATATGGTGCTGGGGATGGAACCCAGGGCCTTGTGCGTGCTAGGCAAGCACTCGACCAACAGAACCACATCCCCAGCCCTCCTACCAGACCCTGTTTCTAAAAGGATCTATCAAATGTCAGCTTGCACCTCAGAAACCCCAGGCTCCGTCATGGAGCCACTTACCCATGGGGAAGCCCAGTGGCATCCTTCCAGAGTTTAAAGGGAGCAGCGCTGTTTAGGAATCTTGGAAGAACTGACACTGAGTTCAAAGTTCCAAAAAAAGTATCCTTGTATCTCTCCACTCTGTTTTTGGTTTGCTGGGGGCTTTGTTGTCTGGGTTTTTTCTTTCTCTCTCTTTCTTTTTTTACTTCTCTTCCTTTCTCTGGTTAACCACTCTGAAAGTCACCCTGGCTTTCTGACACAAACTGGAAATATCCAGGACACCTCAGGACCATCCACAGCCTAGTAAAGGCTGCCAGAGTCCACCTGCCTGAGCCAGTACTGTGCAAGTAGGCCTGGTGACACAATCCTATAGTCCCAGCACATGAACACAGGACATCCAGATAGGTCAAAGCCAGTCCAGACTACACAGACAGCCTGTCTCAAAAAGGGGTAGGGAAGGTATGGAGGAGAGCACTGGCTATGTGGTTCAGTGGAAGGCTTGCCTAGCATTCACAAAGCCCTGGATACCATCCCCAGCACTGCATAAACCAAGTGCTGCCCATCTGTGTTATCAAGTGGAGGTAGGACAATCAGGACTTCAAGGTGACCCTTGGCTATACTGCACGTTCAAAGCCAGTCTGGGCTACCTAAGTTCCTGTGTCAAAAAGCAAAACAAAAAGCTAGGTACTGGGGTTGGGGATTTAGCTCAGCGGTAGAGCGCTTGCCTAGCAAACGCAAGGCCCTGGGTTCGGTCCCCAGCTCCGAAAAAAAGAAAAAAAAAAAAAAAAAAAGCTTGGTACTCCCAGAGAATGCCCAGCAGGCATTGGGAATGTAATTAGCCAAGCACCACAAGAGTGAATCCATTTACATAAGCCATATTGATCCTGATAGGAACATGAAAGCTAAGGCAGGGGTCCCTGCCTTCCATTGCTGGAGGCGTAGTCTACACAACAAATTAGGAACTGGAATGTGTTACAGAAGGGGAACTATTGAGTCAGATCTTCCCCAACACCCACATCTATACCAAGTGTGGAGACTAGATTTTCCAAGACAGCTGTCATCTGACGCTGAGATATCCTGAAACCCCGCAATGAGCTAACCAGAGCTAAGCTGGAGACAGTGGAGACCATAATTCATTGTGGGGAACTAGACCAATGCCTCCCAGAACTCAGGAAGTGGTGGTTTGCTGTGGAGAGGCTGGCAGTCAAAGAGCCACATTCAGCCCCGCTGGGCATCAGCCTCCGTACTGTGCCTGCTGGCCAGATGCACTACTGTGCCTAAGCCAGAGGCCAACAGGCCAGATGAGCAAGTAGCTGCCCTTTCTTCCGATGTGTATTCTCATCACATTAAGATCACTCTGCTCCCAGGAGACTGCATCCCACCTGGGCTTAGGCAGCCTACAAGACAATCCCCAGCCACCGTCCCACATCAGGAAGCCAGGTGAGGGGAGATTCCAGACCTCTCCTGTGACACACTCCTCAGTGAGTTCAGGGCAGATTAAAGAAGTCACAGAAGTGGAATACACGACACAGGCCCATGTCCTTGGCAGTCAGGAAAGGCTCACTAAGGTACCTGGTGCTACCCCAATGTGTCACTACTTACCACAGACCATCCTATACTGTCATTTCCTCACCTGCAAGTGACTCCAAGTGAGGCCTAAACTGTTCCACGGGGGAAGCACGTCAGAGACCCACGGGGAGCCCTTAGAAAACCTACTTACTAAGCTGAGCTCTGAACTCTGCAAAGTCTCTCATGGGAGACCCTCTTCCCTAGCTCCCCAAAGCAGTAAACCAAACCTGAGCAGCGCATGGTGGTTTGAACGAGAATGCCTCCCAGAGGCTCGTGTGTTTGATGAACTGAGCCCCAATTGGAGGAACTGTTTAGGAAGGATTTACAGGTGTGGCCTTGTTCAAGGAGATCTGTCCCTGGGTGGGTGGGTAGAATGCTTTGAGGTGCCAAAAGAGGTGTGTTTGCGTGTGTGTGTTTGTGTGCGTGTGCGTGTGTGCGAGTGCGTGTGTCCCTGACGCCTAGTTGTGGATCAAGCTGTGATCTCTCAGCTGTTTCTGCCACCATACCTTTTTTCCACCAGCATAGACTCTAACTCTCTGGAAACAGTAAGCTCAACTAAATGCCTTGGTCCAGGGTGCTCTGTCCCAGCAACGGAAAAGTGACTAATACAGGACCCTAGCCTTGCCCCTTCTTCTACTTCCGCCCTGCTCCGCCTCAACTTCCATCCAGTTCTAGCATCAGGGACCCAACTCACAGATCACCTGCCTCTGCCTCCCAAATACAGGAGTTAAAAGCATGTGCCACCAAGCTCTTTAGAGTAGCACAATATTCCATTTGGAGCTATGTCACGGACTATATGACAGTCACCGAGTCAACACTACCTCACTGAATAGAACATTTCAAAACAACATTAACAGTTGAGCTCAGGTTGGGGCTCAAGTATGGTATAGCCCATACTTGGCATACAGTATGCTCTGGGTGCCACCGTTACAAAACCCAAGAGTGGTGGAACTTGCCTCTGATTTCCACACTTGGGAAGTGGTAGTGAGGAGAGCAAAAGGTCATCCTTAGCTACACAAGTGAGTTCAAGACCAGTCTGGGCTGCACAAACCCTTCTCCACCAAATTTTTAAAAAACAAAAACAAAAACAAAAAACCTACTTAGCACTGCAGAAAAACATCAGCAGGAAGAAACAGACTGTGAAAGCATGTATTTGGGACACAGTGAGGACAACTTCATAAGCTGACAGGAAATAAGGAACTGCAGAAGGATGCTGAGGGATCGGAGTCTCTGGAAAAAATGTCTGCGCTAGCAGTTCTCTGTGCTTATGCAACATTTCCTCAAAGCACCAATTCTTGTCCAGCATTAAGTGTTACGGGGGTTTGATTACAACCTCTCCATGAGACTCCAGCAGTCAACACTTCCCAGGAACAACCAGGCTTGGAGGATTGCTGGTAAATGACATAATTGTAGGGATGGTAGAATGCTTGCCTAGCATGCAAGATGTCCTGGGTCTTGTCCCCAGCACTATATAAACCGGGAGCCAGGGTGATGTCTGCCATTCCTGTACTCAGGAATCAAAATCAGGAATTTAATGCCATCCTCAGCTACACAGTGAGTGTGAGGCTAACCTGAGCTACATGAGACCTTCTCTCAAAAATAAACGAGCAAGCCTTTCCAGGTGGAGGTGGCCCATACATTTAATCAGAAGGCAAGTAGATCTGTGAGTTCAAGGCCAGCCTTGTCTACAGAACAAGTTCCAGGACAGCCACGGCTACACAGAGAAACCCTGTCTCAAACAAACAAAAATTACAAAAACAAAAAAGAAAAGTAAGCTAACTGAGGGTACTGATTCGTTCCTATAATTCCAGCACCAGGAAGGTGGAGCCACAAGGATCCCTGGAGCTAGCAGATAGTCAGTCCAGCCATGTTCAGTGAGAGACTTGTGACTCAAAACAATCAGGTAAAGAAGGGCATGGTCCTGTGCACCTTTAATTCCAGCACTCAGGAGGCAGAAGCAGGTGGACCTCTGAATTTATGGTTAGCCTGGTCTACATAGTGACTTCCAGACCAGTCAAGGCTACAAAATGAGACCTCATCTAAAACAAACAGAAAGATGCACACTGACAGAGACACCCAACATTAACCTCTGTCCTTCCTGAATGTGCACCCAGACACTCGCATGGGCACACACATAAACATTCAAGTGTGTACGCACACATGCAGACACATTAAAACAACAAGTAAAGACAAAAAGAGGGCCGGGACATCGCTCAGAGTTGGAGCCCTTGCTTAGCATGCACAGTATAATGTGTTCAGTCACTAGCACTAGGCTGGGGTGGGTGGGGCTCAGTTGGTGACGTGTTCATCTAGCGTGTATGAGCCTTGGGTCCCATGCCCAGTCCTGCACAAACCAGTATGATGGCGCATGCCTATAACCAGCATTTGGGAGACAGATGTAAGATAATCCACAGTTGAGGGTCAACCTTGACCACAAAGCAAGTTTGAGACCAGTCTAGGATACATGATATCAGTCTAAAAACCAAAATAAGACCCCGATCTGATTTTCCAAGAGCTAAGGCCACCATCTGCCTCCAAACACATTCCCAAAACCACACCTCTCTTAGTTCAGGTTCTAACTAATTCATTAGGGACTCTGTAAAGAAAACTGGGAAAGTCCAGCTTCAGGAGGCCACAGCTCCTGGGGTCTGACCTCACCTACAGTTCTCAGCTGGGCCCACAGCAGTCCTTCCTGTGGCCTCTGCCTACCACCCTGGCACACTGCATAGCAAAACATGTCTTGTTTGTGCTTCATTTTTCTCAGGAAGCAAAAGTAACATGAAAACAGAATTCCCCTGCTCGGAATACATCACTTTCTTGCTAACCGCAAATTGTGGCAAAGTCTGTTCTACATGATAGAGACAAGGTTAGTTCCTCTTTCTTCAGATTGACACATTTACCTTGCAAAGTGTGTGTGTGTGTGTGTGTGTGTGTGTGTGTGTGTGTGTGTGTCTGTGTCTGTGCCTGTGTCTCTGTGCCTGTGTGTACTGTGTGTGTGTCTGTGTGTCTGTGTCTGTGTGTGTGTGTGTGTGTGTGTGTGTGTGTGTGTGTGTGTGCGGTTGCATACAGTCTGGTTTAGGCTTCTAACTAGATGAAGGCTAGCATGGACTTTGTGATCCTCCTGCCTCTTTCTCTCGAGTACTTCGATTGTAAGTGTGCACCACCACACCTAGCTTATTTATTATTGGAGACGAGACCCAGGGCTTCATGCAAACACTCAACCAACCAGCTACATCACTAGGCAAGAGAGAACACAGACAAATCGGGAGATCGGCAAGAGAGGGTGAAGGGTAAAACTGAGCATGCTCAGTGGTAAGTACATATGGAAATGTGACTAGAAACTTCATTATTTTGTACACTCAGACGATTAAAACAAAACAGGGCTGGAGAGACAACTCAATAGTTAAGGACACCAGTTGTTCTTGCAGAGGACCTGGGTTCAGTTTCCCAGCATCCACATGGTGCTTCACCACCTCTGTAACTCTAGTTCCAGGGGATCAGATGTCCTCTTCTGATTTCCTCAGGCACCAGACAAGCATGGGTATATACGCACACAGAGGCAAAACACACACACATAAAACTGAATAAAACTAAAAAAAAAAAATATTTTAAAACAAACTATTAAAGAATCATGCTATCTTTTAAGAGACATGTGATTGGGGTTGGGGATTTAGCTCAGTGGTAGAGCGCTTGCCTAGGAAGCGCAAGGCCCTGGGTTCGGTCCCCAGCTCCGGAAAAAAAAAAAAAAAGAAAAAAAAAAAAAGAGAGACATGTGATAATATGTTGTTTTCTTCAAACATTTGGGCCCCTCCTATATATGAGGTATTATTCTAGGTGCCGATATCTGACAAAAAAAAAAAACTCAAGTTTTCAGATGACTGTGTAAAACAGGAAGATGAATGCTCTTAATGTTAGCAGCCATTTCAGGGGTGATTTAACCGCCATCAACTACACATATCTGAGGTGATAGCTCAATGAACTGTGACAAGTACAGATGCCTACAGAAGGAAATTTCACTTAAGCAAGGGACTGAGGGTCAAGGGGTGTGAGTCCAGGAGGGGCAGGAAGAGCAGGCTAGAGCTACAGAATAGGAGGCAGGGCAGTGAACAGCAAAGGCCAAGTGACCTGACCACAGAGAAAACAGGAGGATAGCTGCCCACTGGAATGTATGGAATGCCACCAAAGGAGCCATGCTAACACAATGGAGACCAGACTCCTCTGGACTAAACTTAGGTCCCAAGGATTGAAGGAGGCAGGGCAGACACACAACAGCAGTGTGCACACTTTATTTGTATACGTGCTCTCTCTCTTTCAGAGAGAGAGAGAGAGAGAGAGGAGGGACGGAGAGAAGGAGAGAGGGAGAGAGGGAGAGAAAGGGAGAGAGAGAGAGAGAGACAGGGAGAGAAAGGGAGAGGGAGAGAGAGAGATCAGATCAGATGTTGGAGCAGGCACACAGCCCTGAAATGAGATTCTAAGTTGTATCAGCACCAAACAGCTCTAGTGAGTCTCAGTATTATTTCCACATTGCTGAGTTTGGAGCCAGGCCCTTGTGCACACTGAACAAGTGTTCTTCCAACGAGCCACACCCCCAGCTCCACTGTGGTTTTCCTTCTGTTTTTAATGTCATGTGTTTACATGTTCTGTGTGTGTGTGTGTGCACGCGCGTGTGCACGCGCGCGTGCGCGCGCGCACGCGGGCACGCAAGCGCAACATATGCATGCCTATGGAGCCAGAAGAGGACACAGAATACCCTAGAACTGCAGTTTCAGAGTGTTAAGTAGCCATATGGGTGCTGGGACCCAAACTAGGGATCCTCCGAAAGAACAGCAAGGACTTGTACTGCCGAACCACTTCTCTAGCTTTTTTTTAAATGTGTATGGGTATTCTGCCTGTATGTCTGTGCACCATGTGTATGCTATTCCCAAAAAGGCCAGAAGAGAGGGTTAGAGCTCCTGAAACTAGAGTTACAGACAACCAGGGGGCATCTGGGTGCTGAGGATAAAACCCAGTCCTCTCTCTAGCCCCCACTTTTTTTTTTTTTTTTGGTTCTTTTTTTTCGGAGCTGGGGACCGAACCCAGGGCCTTGCGCTTCCTAGGTAAGCGCTCTACCACTGAGCTAAATCCCCAGCCCCCAGCCCCCAGCCCCCACTTTTTTAAATGGATATTAATGTCTTCATTTGCTGGAGAGAATGACATAGGTCTCTCTATATAACCTTAGCTGGCCTAGAACCCACAGGAATCTGCCTGCCTCTGCCTTCTAAGTGCTGGGATTGAAGGCATGCACTACTAAGCCTGCATCAATATATTAATTTTTAAATTGTTTTTATTAATTTTTTTATTATCAAGGGAGGGGGCATGTGCCGCAGCGCATGTGTGAAAGTCAAAGGACAACTTTTGAGACTCACCTCTCTCCTCGCACCAAGGGGTTTCAGAGACCAAGCACAGGTCAGGCTTGGTAATATAGGCCTTTATCCACTCAGTCACAAGGGACTCTTCTTCACTCTCTTGTGAAGAGAGTGTCTGTACGTAGTTCATGTTTTGTTTGTTTTTAAGTTCACAAGCCTCCTGACTGGGCCTCTGCATGCAGGCACCACAGATGGATACCATCACACCAGTTCATTCCAAATCTTCAACAGTTACAATTTCAATATAAACATCCACAAAGGAGATAGGGAGCCAGGGAGATGGCTCAGCCAATAAAGTGCTTGCTGTGCCCATGATGGCATGGCAGTGTGTACATGGAATGCCAGCATTGAAGCCACTTCCAAAGGAGAATCTTGAAGCTTACTGGCAACCTGTCTGGCCAGACCCTGTCTCAAAAGACAAGGTGGGAGGCTAGAGAGATGGCTCAGATTCTTAAGAATGTTTGCCTTGCAGTCATGAGGACCGGAGTTCAGATCCCAGCACCCGGGGTTGGGGATTTAGCTCAGTGGTAGAGCGCTTGCCTAGGAAGCGCAAGGCCCTGGGTTCGGTCCCCAGCTCCGAAAAAAAAAAAAAAAAAGAACAACAACAGATCCCAGCACCCACACAACAAATATAATGTCTCGCAAAAGCCTGTAAGGCTACATCCAAGGGATCTGACACCCTTTTCTGGCCTTCAAGTATGCACAGGCAGGCACATACACCTGTGCGGGTACACACACATAAAAATCTTTTTGTTGGTTTAAGACTGGGTTTCTCTGTGTAATAACTCTAGGTATCCTAGAACTCAGTCTGTAGACTAAGCTGGCCTCAAACTCAGAGACCCACCTGCTTCTGCTTCCCAAGTGCTGGTATTAAAGGCATGGGTCACTACCACCCACCTATAATTCTTAAAAATAAGGTGGAGAGCCATTGAGACTCAAATTGAGTCACACCAGGAAGGAGGTAAGAAAACTGAAATTCATTACTAATCAAGATAATGAATATCAAAACAAAATTAAATATTCTGAAGCCACTCCATATGAAAAATCAAACACAGGACACCCATGCTTGGCAGCAAGTCCCTTTGCTGGCTGAGCCATGGCGCCACCCCTCTATCAGTCAAATTCAGCAACTGTGCAAACCCCAGAATCCAGCCCTTCCACTCCTAGGAATCTTCTTGTGATGAGCATGACATAAGACCCCAAAAAGATGTCTACGTCCTAGTCCCAGAGCTTGTGATTTTCTTGCTTTCACTCAGCAAAATTAGAATTACAGTGAAATTCAAGGTCATTTATCAGCTAACATAAGATAAATCTTGATTTTCTGGGTGCTCCCCCCACCACATTCACAGGGGTCCTTAAAAGTGGAAGCAGACAAAAAAGAGCCAGGCAACTGGAGAGCGACCTGTCTCTGGACGGCTGGGGAAAGGACACTGTCAGTCTAGGGATAATAGCCACGTCAACAAGCTGGGGAGGCCAGCATGAACATTCCTTTATGACTGCTGGAGGCTGTTAACACTTTGTTTTTAGCTAGTGCAACTGGCTTTGGACCACTGACCTCTGGACACACAAAGTGCAGCCGTGTGTGGTGGCATGTTCCTACAATCTCATCATTCAGGAGACAAGGTAGGACAGGAAGACTGTGGATTTGAGGCCGGCTTGAGCTACATAGAAGACCCTGTCCCAAAATTAAATAAATAAGGCTGGTTGTGGTGGCACATGCCTTTAATCCCAGCAGTCAGGAGACAAAGGCTGATCTCTATGAGCTCAAGACCAGGGAGGTCAGCAGAGTAAATTCAGTTCTCCTGAAGGGCAATCTCCTACAGAGTATGCACGGTTTACCTTTCAAATAATGGAGCTGGTGCTGAAAACCACAATAAGCCCATTTTCCTCCCAGCAATTCCAAACCACTACAAACACAAAGGCTACTTTACGCATGACTACTACTGGCAGCTCTGAAGGGTAGCCGAAGTGGAAATCTGTTATGTTACCCATAAGCCACACTAGTTAATCCTTTAAGATGTCAAAACTCAGCCAACTGTGAAGGTGTGTATGCTCCTAGGCAAATGGTGAGGAGGATGAGATGGAAATAAAGTCAAAATCAACCTGTGAAAGTTGGCTGCCTAAGCCCATGACCTCTGAAAGCAAACCCATCCTGAGGACCAGGTGAGAGGGCTCAGTGGCTAATGGCTATTTAAATGCACAGGACCAACCACCTAAAAGGTCAACCCCCAGAACTCAAGGAAAACTGGAAAGAGAGAAGTGACTCCACAAAGTTGTCCTCTGACTGCCATCCCTATGCCATTGCACAGTGTCCACAAGAATGTCATACACGCAATAATAAATTTTCCCAAGAGTGATTCCCACAGGTGTTCTGATTTCTAGCCCAGCCAGCCAAAGGCTCCACCAAGACTCACTCCAAGTAAGTTTCTCCTAGAAGGAAGAAAATTTCCTTCGCCACGTCACCAGATGGGTGCCAAGTTTCATACAGAATGAACTGACATGTTGAAAAACCCATTTTCCTACTTACGTTGCTGCTGGGATGGCCTGTTAATCATGAAGGGCTACATGGCTGTGACTAACATACAAGTCACACCACTGCCCAAGATCTGTCAAAAAAAAAAAAAAAAAAAAAAAAAAAAACCAGGCGAAAGCCTTCCTAACGTCAGCCATTAGCTGAGTTCTGCATGAAGTAATATGGAAGATCACAAATTTGCCAAAAGATCTCTGACCCATCACCACTGCTCCTGCTCCAAGCCACAAAGAACTGCTTTAAGAGTCAGGCAGGGGCTCAGAGCAGAGGCTCAAGAGCTCTGGCAGAGGACAAGAGTTTGGGTCCTAACAGCTATACTGAGAGGCTAACAGGCATGTGAAACTTTGCCTACTGGGGAATCTAACACTTCTGTCCTCCAAGGGCACCCATGTCTCCCTGTGTGTGAATGTGGGTGAGCGTACACGCGCGGGCGCGCGGGCGCACACACACACAGAAGTGATTTAAAAAGCAAACAAAAATACATTTTACAAAGGCATTAAAGTAGACCTGGATCAGTCTCCCTTTTTTCTCAAGACGCCCAGGTATAAATACTTAAGTGATAGCTCCAACATACAACGTTTTACCCAACAAGACCCAAAGACTGTAGACCAACTCTGAGGGGAGTTCCACCTAGTTAGTCACTGTGTCTCTCCATCCTTCAAAGGCGTTCTTTCACGTCCTCCCTCCCCTGGGGTTAAAGGTACTACCCTAAACCCTTCGTCCCAAGAGAAGAACCTGTCTTTCCACCAATCCTATAGACGGCTATACTCTAGACGGTGACACTTGGCCAGACCTGGCTGAAACACACCAGGCCCAGTTCCATCCTTGTGCCTCTGGCCACATGGACGCGTCCCCAGTCTACAAAGCCGGGAACCCCAGGAAAAGAGTCTTATACCGAAGACACATCCCTTTCCCTGGACATGGTCACACATGAATATAAACCACTCTCTAGACGACCTCTGCAAGGTGGGATCAGAAAAGATCCAGGTGCAACTCCACACGACCGCGCGCTAACGGAGGGCTGAAGAGCAGCGTCCCAGGGAGCAGCGGGAAGAGGCTGGTCCCAGGATGTCCCCCCTCCCACCCCCGGTCAGGCAAGGTGTGGCGCCGACAGGTGGTCCCCGAGTGCGAGGCACCTGGCTCTCCACACTGGGCCACCGGGCCGCGTGCCCTACCTGTCGCCGGCGGATCCGCCTCCTCGTCAGCCTCCGCCTCAGCTGCTGCAGCGACTGCCGGCGAGGGCAGCGGGTCCATCGCGCGGCCAGTCATGTGAGCCCGCTCGCCCACGTGACTTCCTCCCGCGCCCGCCCAGTCAACCCCGCCCACGCCAGCTCTTGTCCGGCGTGGCCACGCCCATGCCAACCTCGCCACGCCCCTCCTCTCACCCCAAGCGGTGAGACCACGCCCCAACCACGTGGCCTCGGCCCGGGCGTTGTTCCAAGCTCTGGTCCAAGACAAAGTGCTAGCGCTCCTTACTGCCCCAGCCGCCTAGTGCCACCGCCCTCCGGTGCGCGCCCACCTCCCCGCTCTTAGCCAGCGGCTGTCACTCATCGTCTTGCCCACTTACTGACCCACGCTGCCATTCATTCTTGCATTTGCTCGTCCACTCTCTACATGCTCTGTGAGTCCAGGGGCAGGCCCTGTGAAGGGTGCTACGGACAGACATGTTCTAGTACCTTCTGGGATTTGGAACATGAAAATTGGCCAAAGAGCAGGTCCTCTGACTATAATAGGTTTCTTTGAAGATTACTGATGAGGAACAACGTTCCATAATTGTTTACAAATAACCAGGCCATTCTTCTTTCTGCTGGGGATTGAACCCACATGCTGAGCTGGCCCTCTAACACTGAGCTATAACCCCAGCCCTTTATTATTTATTTATATTTTTTAATCTTGAGACAATATATATATATACATATACATATACATATCTATATGTGTGTGTGTATATATATATATATATGTATGTATGTATGTATGTCCTGGCTAACCTCAAACTCAGAGATCTGCCTGCCTCTCCCTCCTAAGTGCTAGGAATGAAGGTGTAGACCAGGACGCTGGGCTTTATAGATCTAGCCTTGAACTCATTCTGTAACTAAGGCAGACCATCCTCCTGCCTCAGCCTCCCAAGGAGCTAAGTTGAATATACGTACTTTCAGGCCTGACCCTCCTGACTGAGAGAAGGATGCATGGATGTGGGAGCACGCAGGAGCAGTGTCTGACCTGGGGCTGAATGAATGAGGGCAGAGACACACCAAGCGAATATGAACTGGTCTCCCGCTAGAGCTAAAAGCCAAGAGGAGAATGCCTGGGTGACAACACCAGCCTTTAATACCAATCTTTCGAGGCAGAGGCAGGTGGATCACTGTGAGTTCAAGATCAGTCTGGTCTACGTAGTGAGTTCCAGGGCAGCCAGAGTTATGTAGAGAGACCCCGTCTCAAAATAGAAAAGAAGAGGCAAGAAAAGAAAAGAAAGAAAGAAAAAAGTAAGGCAACCCAAACTGCATACAGACGCACTGTCTCAAATAAAGGAAAAGCAAAGAACATCTGGGAGAAGAAGAGGGTAGTAAGACTCCATCAGGGGGTTGGGGATTTAGCTCAGTGGTAGAGCGCTTGTCTAGCAAGCACAAGGCCCTGGGTTCGGTCCCCAGCTCAAAAAAAAAGAAAAAAAAAAAAGACTCCACCAGGGAGGGCCTTCCCTGTAAAGAACATGCCTCTCCAGACACTGATGGCTAATGATTTCCATGGAGTGGGCTGAGGGCTCCGAGGTTGGAGCCCAAGAACGCATCTCAGTCTCCCTGCTAGTGCCTCAACAGCTTTTAAAGCCGTAGGAGGGGCTGTAGCTGCATTTCGTCCCAATCTATTGTGTGGAAGTGTAACGGCCCCACATCTTAGCTCAACTGGCTCGTCATGGAAGTGACATCCAGGCTAAACACTCAGCACATGACACCGCCTGCCAAAAATGAAAGCCTAATCCACCAAAGCCCATGGGTCCTGGGAAAGTGTTTTAGTGTCCTCACCTTGCTTTTCAGCTTCTGTAGTTCTGCTTCTGGCTAACTGCCCTCGTCAACAGAAGTATGGTCAACCCAGAACACGGTTTTGGGTTTTCATGCTTAAAGGCTCACCCTGAGAAAGGGTTCAGTGCTACACTGGGATCCCATCATCCAGTGTAATCCCCAGAGGGCTAATACTTGCTATTGCCTTAAACCTATGTCAGAGCAATCTTCTCTGACAAATACCCCACAACAAAAAGAGGTTCAAAAGTTTGAGTAGAAACACTTTTTTTTTTTTTCTGTTTTTCGGAGCTGGGGACCGAACCCAGGGCCTTGCGCTTGCTAGGCAAGCGCTCTACCACTGAGCTAAATCCCCAACCCCTAGAAACACTTTTTTAAGCATTAAGGTTTTTTGTATGTTTTGGGGAATAATGTGTCATAATCCAGGCTGATCTCAAACTCCCTATGTAATACGTAATTGAGGATGATGTGTGTGTGTGTGTGTGTGTGTGTGTGTGTGTGTGTGTGTGTGTGTTTAGAGCTTGGAGGACAATCTCCAACGTTACCCCCCCATCAGAAGCCATCCATCTTGGATATGTAGGCTGTCTGGCCGCCAGCAAGCTTCAAGAATGGACCTGTCTTCTCTGAAACTGCAAGTGAACTCCCACCATACCTAGCTTTTTCCTGCAAGATTGAGATCCTCATGCCTGCATAGCAAGCACTTTCCCGGCTGAACTCTCTGTCCAGCTCCTTGAATAGTTCTGTTTCTCCTGCCTCCAACTGCTTCCTGCTGACAGTACAGGCACGCACCACCACTCACAGCTTTGTGAGAGCTGGACGGACGGAAGCAAGGGATTTATACGTGCTGGTGAGACATCCCACCAAATGTAGCCCCCTCATAAGCTTTTTTGGTATTTGTTGTTGATGCTTGCTTCTTAGGATATTATCTCTTGTGATAGAAATATCCCTCTTAGGGCTGAGTGCCCAAGGTCTCTCATTCCCTGCATAGTCAGATGACTTTTCCTGTGTGGTCTCATGCTGCATCAGTGGAGGCCTTTGTCCATCATTCTTTGGAATTCGGGTGTTGCCTTCCTGTATTGACCCTGCCCTTGGCCTGAAGAGCTAACAGGCAGCTAGAGAGCTCCATGTTCCAGCTGCCATCAATTGGGGCCTGGAGAGATGATTTAGGAGTCATTGGCCCTGGGTGTTCTTCTAATGTACCCACACGGTAACTCCACATGTAACTCCAATTCATGGAAATCTAACACCCTCTTCCTGGCCTCGAAAGACACTGCAAGAGTATATGTAGTACACAGACATGCGTGCAGACAAAACACCCATACACATAATATAACACATAAAATTTTATAAATAAATATAGCTCGTTTTGGTTTCATGACAATGTAAAATAATTTTCAAGTTTGTGTTGTTGGTCAGTGTTCTCGCTCCAAACTTAGGGCACCTCACCCTCCCAGCAAACCAGGACCCCTTTCGCCCATGCAAGCAGATACAATCAACAAAAGTTCTGCAGATGGACAGCCAGCAGTTTTCTCAAGCCACAATTGAGATCACAAGATCCTGTGACTCTTAGTGTTCCCATCTGATGGCTACTTCCTTCCGCCAAACTGGCTTCCTTTCAGCTGCTGTTGCTCTTGAATGACACTCAGCACTTTCCCTGATTACATTCTTTCTCTCTCTCTCTCTCTCTCTCTTTCTCTCTCTCTCTCTTTCTTCTCTCTCTTTCTCTCTTTCTTCTCTCTCTTTCTTCTCTCTCTTTCTCTCTCTCTCTCTCGCACACACACGCACGCATACACGCACGCACACACACATGCACACACACACAGATACACACACACACACACGGAGCTCATTTCCTGGCTTTTGGCACGTATCCTTGTCTCCTGAAGATGGTAATTTTTTGGTTTGGATCTTATAAAACAAGGTCCCATGTATCTCCAGTTGACCTTTAAACTCCCTGTGTAGCAGAAGATAACCTTGAATGTATGATCCTTCTGCTTCTACCCCCCCCCAAAGACTGGTATGTAGGCACGCACCACCATGTCCGGCTCGCGTGATGGTGTTGGGGATGGAATCCAGGGCTTGGTGTATACCAGGCAAGCATTCTATCACCTGAACAGCCCCTACCTATATCTGTGGCTCTGTCTCTCAAAGGATCCAGTCAGAAGCCAGGAAAATGTCTAACAGCTGTCAATCAAGACATCAAATCACCTGAGCCCCCCTAAATCTTAGCTTTGGAAAAGGAAAAACAAACATTAAAAGAAGCACTTGGGGGGCTGGGGATTTGGCTCAGTGGCAGAGCGCTTGCCTAGGAAGCGCAAGGTCCTGGGTTCGGTCCCCGGCCCCGGGGGGGGAAAAAAAAAAAAAGAAGCACTTGCCAAGCACAATGCCAAATACCTGGAATTCTGGAACTTATGGTCAGGAATCCAAGTCCATCCACCAGGGCATAACCAGTTCGAGGACAGCCTGGGCTACATAAGACTCTCCTCTACCGTCCCATAAAAAGAAGGGTCTCTGGTTACAGTGGGAACCTCTCCCAGCCCCCGGGAGGCAGAGGCAGGCAGATCTCTGTGAGTTGGAAGCCAGCCAGGGCTATATAGGAAGATCTTGTATGAGAAAAGAAAAAAGAGAATTAATAAATAAATAGAGAGAGAAAGAAAGAAAGAAATTAAGCCTCCTAGACTTGTCCACAGGTAATCTGATGGAGGAATTTTCTCAGTGGAGGATCTCCCCAGATAACCCAGCTTGTGTCAAGTTGACAAAAAGCACAGATAGCAGATAGACTTCAGCTAGAGGCTGATGGTTTTGCTGCTTTTAACCCTGCAGGTCTCCCAAGTGTAGGAATTAAATAAGCTCTCGTTGTTTTCTACCTGCCGTGTTCCTGATCATGGGTCTCTTTGTGTAAGGCAGTAGTTCTTCTCAACCTTTCTGATGCCATGACTCTTTTATACAGTTCCTTGTATTGCGGTGACTCCCAACCATAAAATTACTTTAGTTGCTACTTCCTAATGATAGGTTTGCTACTGTTATGAGATGTAATATAAATATCTGATATGCAAGGTACCTGATGTGTGACCCCCAACCGGTATTAGTCTACGGGACGTTCTGGGGTCTCTGTCCTGAAGCAGGTGGAGGCTTCCTTAGAAGCCATCTTTACTTAGTTGGTTACTGTTAGCATCCTTACCTTTGACCCCATTTATTATACCTAGCTACGCTAGCAGGAAAGACACAGGGAAGCAGTTATGTCTGATGTGTGCTCCATAAAGGCTTCAGAAGACCAGGTGAACTATTGTCACCAATGGCCCAGCGCCCTGCAGGTCGTCTTGACTGTTTAGCCTGGTTATCCCATACATAAATACAAGCTCTCTTATTTATCTTCTTCAGCATCTCAGACTTTGGAGTGTTAATTGTTATCTCAGTGGTTTGAGACAGTCTCACTATGTAGCTCTGGGTGGCTTAGAACACATAGAGATTCATCCTCCCTAGTGTTGGGGGCATGCACTACCACACCGTGCTTGACTCTGCCTCTAACCCCAGCCTCTGTTCTCACTGCAACATGCATGAACAATAGCTACTTTCCACCATGGGCCTTTTCCCTGTCCACCTACAGACAGCTAGATCCTGCCTCCTAAGATCTCATGTGAACATTGAAACCCAGACTGTCGATACCAGTGACCACAGTCCTGAGGTGTTGACCGTGTGCTGGGAGTCAAGTAGTTCATCCTCTCACCCTGGAAGTCCCGCCTTTCCCACAAGCTCTTTTCTGGGTGTGAGAGCTGTGACAGCCACTCAGGAGAGAAACTCTGAAAGCAGAAAAAATTATGATCATGTCAATAAAGACAGTAATGACCCCTAAAATGTATTACACACGGAACTATGTGATGACACAATGCCTAGTGGTAATCAGTACCCATCTGCTCATTCAATACTAAATGGCATTACAGATCAATTGAGGATTGGAGCATAGACTGTCCATGGAATCACTGGGTATAGCTCTAAGATGGACTTAAACTCAGGGCAGTCCTCTGGCTCCAGTCTCTAATATGCTGGGATTACAGGTATGTGCCACCTTGGCTATCTCAAGTCTTTTCTCTATGGCTGTGTGTGTGCGTGTGTGTGTGTGTGTGTGTGTGTGTGTGTGTGTGCATGTGTGTGTGCATGTGTGTGTATGTGTGTGTCTGTGTATGTGTGTGTGTGCATGTGTGTGTGCATGTGTGTGTGCATGTGTGTGTGCATGTGTGTGTATGTGTGTGTGTGCATGTGTGTGTGCATGTGTGTGTGCATGTGTGTGTATGTGTGTGTCTGTGTATGTGTGTGTGTGCATGTGTGTGCATGTCTGTGTATGTGTGTGTGTGCATGTGTGTGTGCATGTGTGTGTGTGCATGTGTGTGTGCATGTGTGTGTGCATGTGTGTGTATGTGTGTGTCTGTGTATGTGTGTGTGCATGTGTGTGTGCATGTGTGTGTGCATGTGTGTGTATGTGTGTGTGTGCATGTGTGTGTATGTGTGTGTGTGCATGTGTGTGTATGTGTGTGTGGGGGGTGTATGTATGTGTGCGTGTGTGTGTGTGGTGTGTGTGTGTGCATGTGTGTGTATGTGTGTGTGGGGGGTGTATGTATGTGTGCGTGTGTGTGTGTGTGTGGTGTGTGTGTGAAGGGGTAGGATTTGTTTGTTTGACATTGGATTTCTCTGTAACAGCCCTGGTTGTCCTGGAACTCACTTTCTAGACTCGACTAGACTCAGACTTACAGAGACCCACCTTCCTCTGCCTCCTAAGCACTATGATTAAAGGTGTGCTTTTCCAACCAAGAGTCTTTTACATATGAGGCTGGTGTTCTACCACTGAACCATATCATCAGTTCCTCACTGAAGGATTCTAGGCAGGGGCTCTACCACTGAGCCACATCCCAGCTCCTCACTGGGGGATTCTAGGCAGGGGTTCTACCACTGAGCCACGCCCCCCAGCCCCTCACTGGGGGATTCTAGGCAGAAGCTCTACCACTGAGCCACGCCCCCAGCCCCTCACTGGGGGATTCTAGGCAGGGGCTCCACCACTGAGCCACGCCCCCAGCCCCTCACTGGAGGATTCTAGGCAGGGGCTCTACCACTGAGCCACGCCCCCAGCCCCTCACTGGGGGATTCTAGGCAGGGGCTCTACCACTGAGCCACGCCCCCAGCCCCTCACTGGGGGATTCTAGGCAGGGGCTCTACCACTGAGCCACGCCCCCAGCCCCTCACTGGGGGATTCTAGGGAGGAGCTCTACCACTGAGCCACGCCCCCAGCCCCTCACTGGGGGATTCTAGGCAGGGGCTCTACCACTGAGCTACAAACTCAGAGATTCTCCTTCCACTGTGTTACCATGCCTGGCTCACTCCTTCATGTTAAGGAGGAAGCTAAGGCTTGGAGAAGTCAAAAACTCACTTGAATTTTGTTTTGTGAATGGGAACAGCTGACATTTCATTTTAAAAATGTTTCAAGCTACATTTTTTAGTGTGTGTGTGTGGGCGGGATGTGAGTGTGCATTCTGTGGTCTGAATGTAGAGCTCAGAAGATGACTTATGGTGGGAGCTGAGCTCTACTTCCACTGTGGAGATCCTGAAGATTGAACTAAGGCAGGGAACAAACTCCGGTCACCAGGCTTGGCAGCAAGCAACTTTACTACTGAGCCCTCACACTGGCTCATGCCTGAAGTTCCGATGCTGTTGTGTGAACGCTGATCCTGCAAACTTCCTGTGTTTAAGATTTGTGCATCTGGGCTGGGGATTTAGCTCAGTGGTAGAGCGCTTACCTAGGAAGCACAAGGCCCTGGGTTCGGTCCCCAGCTCCGAAAAAAAAGAACCAAAAAAAAAAAAAAAAAAAGATTTGTGCATCTGGCCAGGCAACGGTGGTAGACAACTTTAATCCCAGCAATTGGGAGGACCTCGGAGTTCAAAGCCAGCTTGGTCTATGGAGCGAGTTCTAGAATAGCCAAGGATACATAGAAAAATGCTGTCTCAAAAAATTATTTTTTGCATAAACAGCATGGCGAGTAGGAAGGTAGGAAGGAAAAGAGGAGGGTAATTTAGACAAAGAGAGAGAGTGGGAGTAAGTGTTAGGCAGGGATGATGGACAAGACCCTCTGGGATCATCCACGCATCTTCACTTGTCCACGTGTTCTGCGAAGCCCCATGCTGGTAAAATCCTCCAGGCAAACAACTGAGTATCTCCCCAGAGAGCCGAGTGCTCCTACCTCCTGTGATGGCAGCTATCAGGAGTAAAGATGGGGAAGGGATGTGGTTCAATTAGCAGACTGCTTGCCTAGCATGCACAAAACTCTGGGTTCCATCCCCAGCAACACCTAAAACAAGCATGGTGGCTCAAACAGTAATCCTAGGACTTGGGGAAGGAAGGCATGAAGAGCAGGAATTCAGGGTCATCCTTGGCTACAATGTTAAGTTCGAGGCTATCCTGAACTACATGAGACTCTGAAGAGAAACAGTGTCTCTCTCTCTCTCTCTCTCTCTCTTTCTCTCTCTCTCTCTCTCATACGAGTGTTACAGAACATCCTTTGTGAGTGAAAAAGTGTAAGCCGAGATCGCCCCCTGCAGGTGGGCTGAGTCTTCACCTACATTCTTTCCACGGTCTTGGCACCCATTGGTTCCTAGAATTAGGGCATCAATCTCTCGGCCATAGACTATGCAGGAGAAGGTAGCCTTGCTCAGCTCTACCTTCTATGGCGCTAGCAAGAGCAGTACCAGCAGACATAATGGCTCTCGATGATTTCTTTAACATATTTTATGAGGCTGGTGATGTAAACTGGAGGTACCTAGCTTGTGCGAAGTCCTGGCTGCAACACCCTGTACCAGAAGAAAAGGAAAAAACAAAACAATAAAGCCTTACTTTGAGCTGGACTTGATGGTCCACAGTTATGATCCTAGCACTGGAGAGACTGAGGCAGGAAGATCAAAAGGTCAAGGCTGGGCTGGAGAAATGGCTCAGGGGTTAAGAGCACTCACTGGCTGCTCTTCCAGAGGACCCTGGTTCAATTCCCGTCACCCACATAGCAGCTCACATCTGTCTGTGACTCCTGTTCCAAGGGCTCAGATATCCACACGCAGGTAAAACCAATGAATATAAAATAAAAACAAATTATATATATATATATTTTTTAAATTCTGGAGTTGGGGATTTAGCTCAGTGGTAGAGCGCTTGCCTAGCAAGCACAAGGCCCTGGGTTCGGTCCCCAGCTCTGAAAAAAAGAAAAGAAAAAAAAAAAAAAGAAGAAGAAGAAGACTGGAAATGTAACTTAAATAGAGCCCCTGCCTAGAATCCCCCAGTGAGGGGCTGGGGCATGGCTCAGTGGGAGAGCCCTTGCCTAGAATCCCCCAGTGAGGGGCTGGGGTGTGGCTCAGTGGTAGAGCCCCTGCCTAGAATCCCCCAGTGAGGGGCTAGGGTGTGGCTCAGTGGTAGAATCCCTGCCTAGAATCCCCCAGTGAGGGGCTAGGGTGTGGCTCAGTGGTAGAATCCCTGCCTAGAATCCCCCAGTGAGGGGCTAGGGTGTGGCTCAGTGGTAGAGGCCCTGCTTAGAATCCCCCAGTGAGGGGCTGGGGATTTAGCTCAGTGGTAGAGCGCTTACCTAGGAAGCGCAAGGCCCTGGGTTCGGTCCCCAGCTCCGGAAAAAAAGAACCAAAAAAAAAAAAAAAAAAAAGAATCCCCCAGTGAGGAGCTGGGGGTGTGGATCAGTGGTAGAGCCCCTACCTAGCATGAGTTTTATTCCTAGCACTCACAAAATAAATAAATAAATAAATAAATAAACAAACAAACAAACAAACAAACAAATGGGTGGAAATAGGAGAGTAGTCAAGGGAAGAACTACTGAAAACATTGGGTTTGACATGGTTTTGTGGGGTTTTTCTTTTTTCAATTGTTTTTGCCAATCATGAAGAGGATTCGAGACTGTAGAGATGGCTCAGCCCTTAAGAACACTGATTGCTCTTCCAGAGGACCTGGGTTCAATTCCTAGCACTCACACAGCAGCTCACAACCATCTGTAATGCCAGTTCCAGGGAATCTAACACTCTAACACCCTCACATGGACAGACATACACGTAAAATAAATTAATTAAAATAAAATAAATTATTTGAAAAGGTAGGAAGGAAGAAAGAAAGAAAAGAAAAGAAAGTCAGGCATTAGTGGTGCATGTAGTTGTAAGCAGATCTCTGCAAGTTTGAGGCCAGCCTGGTTTGCAGAGTGAATTCCAGGACAGCCAGGGCTACCAGAGAAAAGCCAAAAAAAAAAAAAAAAATTAAGAGGGAGAGTTGGGGATTTAGCTCAGTGGCAGAGCGCTTGCCTAGCAGGCGCAAGGCCCTGGGTTCGGTCCCCAGCTCCGAAAAAAAAAAAAAAAAAAAAAAAAAAAAAAGAGGAGAGGGAGAAGGAAGAGGAGGAGGAAAAGAAAAGAAAAAGACATTTTAAAAAAGAAAAAAGGGGTTGGGGATTTAGCTCAGTGGTAGAGCGCTTGCCTAGCAAGCACAAGGCCCTGGGTTCGATCCCCAGCTCCAAAAAAAAAAAAAAAAAAAAAAAAAGAAAGAAAAGAAAAGAAAAAAAGAAAGAAAGAAAATAACCATGACTTTCCCTTAGTTCTTTCACTGAGAGACAACCTTACCAGGTGTACACAGCCTCAGGCCTTGAGGTTCTGGTCAGTAAGTAAAGCCTCCATTGTCTCCTTCCTTGGACCTCAACTGGGAGCTGTGCTGTCTACTTTTAGGTTAACTTGACACATGCTAGAGTCACTGGAAAGGAGGAAACCTCAATTGAGAAAATGCCTCCCTAAGATTCTACTGCAGGTAAGCCTATAGGAAATTCTCTTAGTGACTGGCATGATGTAATAGGGCCAAACCCATTGTGGGTGGTTCCATCCCCTGCGCTGGCGGTTGTGGGTTCTACAAGAAAGCAGGCTAAACAAGCTCCAAGGAGCAAGCCAGTAAGCAGCACCCTTCTATGGCCTCTGCATAAGCTCCTGCATGAGACCTTCTCTGGGAGATTTAGGCTCTTCTATTACTACAAAGGCCTCCTTCCACCACGATCCTCAACGAAGAGAGAGCCCTTGCTTGTCTGTTTTATTAGATGGCAAGACGTGAGTGCATACATCTTTCTCAGGGTGAACCACGGACTAAACACCTTTTACTGGAAGGAATGCCCAGGAAAGGAAGCTCACTGGCCTATCTAGATCCTTCATTTGCATGGAGAACTTCAGGGTTTTTATGCTAGTTACTGTAGCTGCTTGTGTCCTTATGTTAATTTGGGTTCCTAAAACTGCTCACCCGAGTGTCCACACGGAATGTAGTCAGTGACTCTGCCCCTAGTTGGTTCTGATGGGTAAATAAAGATGCTGACAGCCAATGGCTGGGCAGGACAGACAGATGGGGGCTTTTAGGATTCCTAGGCTAGGGACAGAGAGAAAGGAGGGAGAAGAAAGAGATTCACCACGCTGGGAGAAGGAAAGGAGAGACTCCACGCCTGAGAAAGTGCAGAAGAGAGAGCATAGCCTCCATAGAAGAGCCAGGGGAGGGCAGCCAAGATGGAATTTTGGATTTAGTTAAGTAATAACTCGGGAATATCAGAGGGTGGTGGATTAGCCATGTGGAGGTTAGGAAGTGGCCCAGTCATGGAGAGCTGTTTTAGGCCTATCACAATACAAATGCTGTGTGTGTGTGTGTGTGTGTGTGTGTGTGTGTGTGTGTGTGTGTGTCTTTCATGCAGGTACCCAGAAACTCGTTGCCATGGTCATCTTAGTGGGGCATCATGGTTAATGTGTTCCAAAACAGGTAGAGCTTGATGGGAGCTGGCTCTGCTCCCGCCACTCTCAGTTGTGAGATTCCCTGTGGCCTGAGCCTGCTCGACCTTATCAGTTCTGTCTAGTGGCCCGGTCCACTTGCCCCACAATGTTTCGTCACAGCAATAGGAAGGCAAGTCGAGTTTCTGTCTTCCCCATGGTTGTCATTCCTTCCTCTTCCTCAGGAGTTGGATGCTTTCCATTCCCCTCCTAGAGGGCTGTTTCTAGAGCCTGGTCGAATCCCCAAGCAACCTGTAAAGTGCAAAGGTTTGTTATTTATATCGGGTGTGTGCGTGCACGTGCATGTGTGTCCATGTGTGCATGCACGTGCGTGTGTGTCTGTGCACGCGCCCATGTGAGTATGTATGTGTGTGTGAGTGTGCACGCATGCACACATGCCTGCATGAGTTTATGTGCACCAGGTACATGCAGGTTCCCATAGAGGCCAGGGAGTGTCAAATCCCCTGGAGCTGGGGTTACAGGTTGTTGTCAGCGCCCTGTGTGTGTGCTGGGAACTGAACTCAGGTCCTCTCCAAGAACAGCAAGTGCTCTTAATCTCTGAGCCATCTTCTGAGTTTTCCTCCATCCTAAACTCTCCTGCCTTTCTGAAAGGCGGGGGTCTCATTATGTAGTCTCGACTGGCCTGGAACTCACTATGGAGACCAGGCTGGCCTCAGACTAATAGAGATCCTCCTGCCTCTACTGGGCTTAAAGGCGTGTGTCAGTGTTTCAAACCTGGAACAAATGTCTCAGGTGCCTGTTAACCAAAAGCAGACCTGGCCTGCAGGGTCTCCAGCATCCCTCCTGTTACAAGATGTGACTAGTGTACCCTACCCTCTAGTGTACCCCACCCTCCACACTGAACTTTCTAGCCCAGAGCTGGCTGCCCTTCACCCAGAAGCTCTTCCCTATGTACTACAGACATTGTTTGGTTACCCCCTTTTTACCTTTGAATTCCTGGCTGTACATCTGGTTCCCCTCTCTCTCCCTTCCCTCCCCACATGGTTGACCACTCTGCATTCTCCCAAATGTGTCTGCCTCTGACGATGCTCTCCTACAAATCTACAACAAACTCTCTCATCCACCGTACCTAGGAGCAGTCATGTCTTTTCCTTTCCCTTTTATATCTTTTTTTTTTTCATTCAGCTATCACACACAGGTCCAGTCCCCATTTTTTTTAAATGATTTCTTTTTTTTTTTTTTTTTTTTTTTTTTTGGAGCTGGGGACCGAACCCAGGGCCTTGCGCTTCCTAGGCAAGCGCTCTACTACTGAGCTAAATCCCCAACCCCTTTAAATTATTTCTTAAATCATTTATTTTCATTATGCACCTGGGTTTGGGTGTGTGCACCAGTGCAGGTGACCACAGAGGTCAGAGTTATCAGAGGCCCCTGCAGCTGGAGCCACAGGTAGGTGTGAACTGTCTTTGTTTGGATTCTGAGAACTTGTGTCTTCCTCTGTGAGATCTAAGCCCCCTCTCTGAGCCAACGTGTTGATGACTGATTCCTTGGCTGCCCTAGTTCTTTTTCTATGACAAAGATCAGGACCAAAAGCAAGTCAGGAAGGAAAGACTTTATTTCACTTACAGATCTCGGTTCATCACGGAGAGAAGCCAGCCCAGCAACCCAGAGGCTAGAACTAAAGCAGAGACCGTGGAGGAATGGTGCCCACTGGCTTGCTCCTCCAGGTTTGCTCAGCTACCTTTCATCTATGGCCCCGGCCCAGCTGCTCAGGAGTGGCACCGCCCACAGTGGGCTGGACCCTCCTACATTCATTAGCTATCAAGAGAATGCCTCCAAACCAATCTGATGGCAGTGACTCCTCAAAGGAGATTTCTTCCCGGCACACTTAGTGCTCTACCAGGTTCAGTATCTCATGGCTAGAAAGTGCTTGTTTCATCTGCTTCCTGTGTCGCTTCCGCCTGAGTGGCACCTCCCAAGAATGGAGGGGCAGGCTAATTCCCACCCTATCCAGGGAGAATTCTCTCTAAGGATTCGGGCCATAAAAAGGAGAGAAACTCTTTTATTTATTTATTTATTTATTTATTTATTTATTTATTTATTTATTTATTTACTGTATACAAGTACTGTGTCTGCCTTCAGACACACCAGAAGAGGGCATCGGTCCCCCATTACAGTTGGTTGTGAGTCACCACGTGGTTGCTGGGAATTGAACTCAGGACCGATGGAAGAGCAGTCAGTGCTCTTAACCAGTAAGCCATCTCTCCAGCCCCTGGGAAACCCTTTCATAGTAACACACATCCGGTTCTGGTTAATACCCAAAGAGAAGCCAGCCCTGCACAGAATTTTTTTTTTTTTTTTTTTTTTTTTTTTGCAGTTCGTATAAATTTTGAGCTAGGACATTCCACATAAACTGTCACCTGTGAATTTCTTTTAGGTCCCAATGCCAAGTCACACTTGTTGAGCAGTAAAACATGTTTCACCAAGACAGAAACTGTGAAGTTGGCCAATTCTGGACAAATGAGAGATTTACGTAGTAAAGCTATTATCCCAGTTACTGTCAACTGCTGTTATTGTTAACTGAGGTCACGCTGCCTGCCTGGATGAATTATGCAGATTTTGATCAGTGACAGAGAGTCTAATAGGTCACTGTAAGCCTTTGGAATGTTTGTCAGACCCACCCCTTAGCCAAATTCCACTTTTGGGTAACTTTTTATTTCCTAAGCAAGTTTATTGGTAAATCTTTTATAATAGTTTATCCCTCCCAGTTTCTCCTCCACCAAGAGCATACCTTTAATACAGAACAAGGGAGGTAAAAGACAGTAAAAAATGTGAGACATGGGAAGAGAAAGGAGTCCCTTACCCTGAAATTCAGTTTAGGATTCTGCTGAGAGCCAGGAAGCACCAAAACACTGAAAGGTCACAGGCACCACTGTGGAGAAACAGCTCCTTAAGACTTAAGTGTTCTGACCTGGAGAGGTGGCTCAGGGGTTAAGAGCACTGGTTGCTCTTCCTAGAGGATCCAAGTTCAATTCCCAACAACCACATGTCAGTTTATCAGTTCTTGGGCATCTGACACCCTCACACAGATACATTCAGGCAAAACACCAATGTGGTGCACCTCTTTAACAGGAGGCAGAGACAGATCTCTGTGACTGAGAGAGAGAGAGAGAGAGAGAGAGAGAGAGAGTTAATTCCAAGACAGCAAGGATACAGATACACAGAAAAACCCTATCTCAAAAACCAAACAAGACTCGGTGTCAATGGGAGAATGGAACATGTATTTCATCCTGCAGCAATGCTCCTTGAGATTCCAGAAACACAGCTCCCTAGCTTTAGGAAGTTCCTGAAACTCATTAGACTACCTCTTCCCCAAACTCTGAGCTTCAAGCTCCATAACCAGAGAGCTGATTGGGAGACAAGCCCTCCAACTTACCAGCTGCCTACAGGTTCCCCAGGTAGCTCCAGGTCCATAAATGCATTAACAAACATACATTAGGGGTTGGGGATTTAGCTCAGTGGTAGAGCGCTTGCCTAGGAAGCGCAAGGCCCTGGGTTCAGTCCCCAGCTCCGAAAAAAAGAACCAAAAAAACAAAACAAAAAAAACCAAACATACATTAACAAACAAGCTGTTAAACCAATTAAAAAAGAAAAGAAACCCCTTGGGCCAACCTGTGGCTCCATTTGCAGACACACCCATATCCAGGCACACTAACATCCGCACTCTACCCAAATACTCAGGAGAGAAATAAACTAGTACATACATTCCTTTCTTCTCTTTTTTTTTTTTGGTTCTTTTTTTCGGGGCTGGGGATAGAACCCAGGGCCTTGAGCTTCCTAGGCAAGCACTCTACCACTGAGCTAAATCCCCAACCCCCTTTCTTCTCTTTTTTAAAAAAGATTTATTTATTTTATATATATGAGTTCTGTAGCTGTCTTCAGACACACCAGAAGAAGGCATCTGATCCCATTACAGATGGTTGTGAGCCACCATGTGGTTGCTGGGAATTGAACTCAGGATCTCTGGAAGATCCCCAACCCCTAATGTATGTTTGTTAATGCATTTATGGACCTGGAGCTACCTGGGGAACCTGTAGGCAGCTGGTAAGTTGGAGGGCTTGTCTCCCAATCAGCTCTCTGCTTATGGAGCTTGGAGCTCAGAGTTTGGGGAAGAGGTAGTCTAATGAGTTTCAGGAACTTCCTAAAGCTAGGGAGCTGTGTTTCTGGAATCTCAAGGAGCATTGCTGCAGGATGAAATACTTAACCACTGAGCCATCTTTCCAGCCCATTCATACATTTCTTTTACCTAAAATTTTTTTTAAAATACTTTATTTATTTAGTATATATGAGTACATTGTAGCTGTCTTCAGATACACCAGAATCTGTTATAGATGGTTGTGAGCCACCATGTGGTTGCTGGGAATTGAACTCAGGACCTCTAGGAGAGCAGTCAGTGCTCTTAACCGCTGAGCCATCTCTCCAGCCCTCTTTTACCTAAAATTTTAAACTTTGATTAATCTTTCTAAAAAGTATTTTATGGGCTGGAGAGCCTTTTCTGGTGTCTCAGAAGACAGCTACAGTGTAGTCAAATAAATAAAATAAATTGATTTAAAAATTACTTTACATTTATTTATTTTTATGTGTATGAGTGTTTTTGCCTGCATGGATGTATGTGTCAGATCTACTAGAACTGGAGTTACAGACAGTTGTGAGACACCATAAAGGTTCTGGAAATCGAACCTGGGTCCTTTGTAAGAGTGACAAGTACTCTTAACCATTAAGACATTGCTCCAGTGAATTTGGAAAGTCGGTTGGATGGTGTTTTGCTGGGCAAACACGTGAAGGTGTGTTTTCCTGAAGTGGACCCAGGTGAAAGACCAAGGCAGACTCCTGAAGGACCTGTAGCTGAAACAGACACGGGGGAAAGGATGTTCTGCCAAAGCAAGCACGTGAGAGGACACGCGATGAAGGATTCTTCACTAACGACGCACATGTGTTGGTCTGCCTTACATTGCGCAGTTGAGCTACATTTGTTGGGACTCCATAGAGAAATTCGCCAAAACACTTCTGGTGGTGTCCTGAAGTTTCTTGCTGCTTCTTTGGACTCAGGTGATTGGCAGAGTGATGCCAGCTGAGACAGACACACATGTTGAGGCAAGACCCGTGCTGAGGCAAGACCCGTGGAGAATACATGACGTTTAGAGGGAGAATAAAAAGGATTCAGATGGACAGTGACAGGGCCTGAGCTAGGCTTGCTTACAGAGCTAGCTATGCAATGATTGTTGATCTTGCGTGTTCGCTGACCTTTGTTTGCTGAGAGAGGCCTAGCCGAGACTCCTCCTGGTGTTCCTGCTGGCCTTGGTCTCTCCTGCTGACTGGAGCTGAGGCTGAGGCCTGATGCCGATTCGTGTTTGCTAACCCGACTCTACCGAACTGGACTGCTAGTGTACCCATGAAATGTTCGTGAGTGGATCGAGCTGCCACTGTTAGCCTGGGAACTGATTTCCAGACAGCAGACGGGAGTTGCTCTCAAGAACCTTTCTAAACAGGTCCACTTCTTCCACTCCCGATCCTGTCCTTTCTTTTTCCGCTTCCTCTGGTGGGTGATTGATGGGCTAACGGGGAGGCTAAAGCATTTAAGAACCTTCATTAAAAATAAGGATTGAAAAAAAATTCAAGCCACACTCCAGCCCTTTTATTTTCTTAACACGGGGTTTCATGTACCCCCAAGGCACCCCCAAACTCCCTCCCTAGCTTGGGATTGTAACAGGGCTCCAGGCCTTAGGAGGCCCCAGACCTTAGCACAACTGGCTCCATGATAGAAGCACCATTCAGGCTGTAAATCTCTCAGCACATAGAACCGGCATGCGTCAAAGTGCATAGCTCTGGGAAAGTTTTTTCATGCACTAACCTTGTTTCTTGGCCTTCTGTAATTCTGCGTCTGGCTAACTGTTCCTGCTAACTGAGGTATGTCAATCCAGAGCATGGTTTTTGTGCTTACAAGCTCATCCTGAGGGGCTGGGGATTTAGCTCAGTGGTAGAGCGCTTGCCTAGCAAGCACAAGGCCCTGGGTTCGGTCCTCAGCTCCGAAAAAACAAACAAACAAACAAACAAACAAGCTCATCCTGAGAAAGGCACTGGTTTAAACAGGGGTCCCGAACACCCAGTGTAGTCACCAGCAGGCTAATAAAGACTATTGGATTAAAACACGTCTGACATGCTGGGTCTTGCCTCAACATGTGTGTCTGTCTCAGCTGGCATCACTCTGCCAATCACCTGAGTCCAAAGAAGCAGCAAATACCCCTAACACCAGGGATGACCTTGAACTCCTGAATTTTCCTGCTCCTATCTCCTGAGTGCTGGAATTACAGGTCTGTGTCACCACACAGTTTCTGGGGGCTCTGGAGATGAACCCCAGACCCTTACTGCACACGGGGCAAGCCAGTCTACCGCCTGAGCTTTCTCCCCAGCCTCCCAACTTTACTTAACCTTTAAGCCTTCTAAACCACAGGCATCCTAGGAGGAAGGTAACTTAGAAAGCCACAAACCCCTATGTAATCATGGTAAAGAGAATCAAGGGAGCTGCTTTCTTTCTGGGAATGCTTGCATTCGTTTCTTGGGTGTGTACGCTCCCTTCTTGAACCATCTCCCTCCGTAAGCCTAATCTTAGCTGGAGACCATTCCTTCTCTCTCTCCTTTCTCTGACTTTCTGCGGCCAGGTCAAGGGTTCAAGCTCGACCTCAGTAGTCCTCCGTAGGTGGGGGCGGGGAGCTACTGCCCCCACCCATATCTGAAAAACAGGAAATGCAAGAAAAAAATATTCTGTGACTTTTCATTACCAGCCAAAAGACATAGGATCTTTATGCCTCCCCATGACCTCCAGGAAAATCAGCTAGTTGACTGGAAATGAAGCCAGGGGACAGCCCCGCAGCCAGGCACACTGTCTCTAACGGCCCATTTCTCCAAAGTCAGGCTGACTGCATTGGCCCCTAGCGCTGGAAAGGGCTGCAGGAGCTCATTGGCTGTTTCTGAAATTTCCTCTGCCTTCTTGGGTCACACACACGGATGCCACACGGAAAGTCTACCTACTTTTATTTTTATTTTTTTATTTTTTTCGGAGCTGGGGACCGAACCCAGGGCCTTGTGCTCGCTAGGCAAGCGCTCTTCCGCTGAGCTAAATCCCCAGCCCTGTCTACCTACTTTTAATCCTGCCAGTTGTCAGTTTGTTTCAGAGACTACAGCCTGAAGAGTAAACTCTGAGAGGACAGAGGTTTTTCCCTCTACCACACCAGCCGCAGGGACAGATCTGACTGCCAATGAATACTGATTGGTATATGGGGCTGGCTTAGCAACAAAGGGCACTGGCTGCTCTTCCAAGAGGATCTGAGCTTGATTCCCTGCACCTACACGATGCCTCAGGACTGTCTGGAACTCCAGTTCCAGGGGACCCGACACCCTCTGCTGGCCTCTATGGGCACTGCACACACATCGGGCTCAGACAAAGATGCACCGAAGACTCCCAAACACATAAGAGAAAATTAAAATAAATTAATTTTTAAAAATTGGTATGGGAAGCCAGGTGTGGTGGTTCTGGCCTTTAATCCCAGTGCTTCAGAGGCAAAGGCAAGTGGATCTCTGAATTTGAAGCTAGCCTCGGCTACTTTGAAGCTAGCTTCGGCTACATAGAGATCCCCCTCAGCTGGGGCTACACAGAGGAAACCCTGTCTCAAAAACAAGGCAAACAAATCAAACAAAAACAAAACAATTGATCTGTTTTAGTTTCATTTCTGTTCTTCCAATAAAATACCCCAACTAAAAGCAACTGCCTTAGTTATTGAACTATTGCTGGGATGAGACACCATGACCAAGGCAACTTCTAGAAGGAAGTTTATTTTTGGCTTACAGTTTTACAGGGTTAGAGTCTGTGTCCATCATGGTTGGGGCACAGGGCAATAGAGCAGTAGATGTAAGCTGAGCTTACATCTTGATTCACAAATATGAGGCAGAGAGCTAACTGGGATTGGTGTAGGCTTTTGAAACCTTAAAGCCCATCTCCACCACGCCTCCTAAACCTTCCCAAATAATTCTTCTAACTGGGGACCAAGTATTTAAACATTTGAGCCTATTGAGGGACATCTCATTCAAACCACCACACACAACTTAGGGAAGAGAGGGTTTGGTTACCTCACAGTTCCAGGTTCTAGCCCAAGGTATAGCAGGAAAATCAAAGCAACCAAAAATTTAAACAGCTGTTCTTACGGCATCCCCAGTCAGGAGAATAAATGAATGATTGCTTGTTTGTGCCTCACTGGATTTCTCCACAGTTCATGACCAGGTGCTGACTAGGGAATGGTACCACCCACAGTGGACTGGGCCTTTTCACATTAATGAGTTTAATTTAGGCAGTACACTATAGGACAACCCAGTGTAGCTAATCCATTATTGAGACTAAGTAACAACCCCAGCCCCTCACTGAGGGATTCCAGACAATTGCTCTACCACTGAACCATGACCATATTTTAACCACTTTTAAGCAAAAGTTACTGTTTTCTGGAGGTCTACCTCCAGAATTTTACATTTCCCAGGCAGCAACTCTGCCCCTTATAGTTACTAACTCCACCTGAGGCAGACCAGAGGGGACTTATCATTTCCAGGATCCTGGAGCAACAGTTTATTCTCATCACAATACTGTTACAACACTAGGTTACAATACTGTCAACAATAGGTCTTTATGATAAGGACCTCTTTTATTGTTTATTCTTGCCTTTAAAGAAGCTAATAACAGAGGGGCTGAAGAGATAGTTCAATGGTTAAGAGCACTGGCTGCTCTCACAGAGGACCCAGGTACAATTCCTAACAAATTATGCAACTCCAGTTCCAATAAGGCTAGTGCCCTCTTCTGGCTTCTAGGGGTATAGCACTTAAATGGTGCACATACATACATGTAGGCAAAACACTCATATTCGCTCTCTCTTGCTCTGTCTGTCTGTCTGTCTGTCTGTCTCTCTCTCTCTCTCACACACACACACACAAATAATAAAAACACTAACATGTTGGGTGAAGCTTGTCTCTCTACTTGTCCACATAATTCTTTCTTTTAAAAATTTTTGGTTTTTTTTTTTTTTTTTTTTTTTTTTTTTTCTGGAGCTGGGGACCGAACCCAAGGTAAGCGCTCTACCACTGAGCTAAATCCCCAGCTTAAAAATTTTTCAGATTAATTTTTGTTACATGTGCATTGGTGTTCAGCCACATGCATGTTTGTGTGAAGGCACCAGATATCCTGAAACTGGAGCCACAGACAGGTGTGAGCTGCCATGTAGGGGCTGGGAATTGAACCTGGGTCTTACAGAACATCAGACAGTGCCCTCAAATCGCTGTCACACACGCGCGCGCGCGCGCGCGCGCGCACACACACACACACACACACACACACACACACACACCCCCAGCCCCTATATATTTCAAATAGTAATTCTTTGAACTTTTTTTTCCATAAGCTTTTGGGCATGTATGTGCCATAGTGCCTTTGTGGAAGTCAAAGGACAAATTAAAGGAGTCCATTTTTAAAATCCACCAAATGGGACCTGGGAGTTAAACTCAAACCATTGGGCTTCCTGGCAAGCATCTTTACCTACTGAGCTAAGTCCTGGAGTCATTTTCTAACTTTTATCACCTCTGGTGCCGGCTGCTATGAGTACCAAGTCTGTCAGTCATATGACCCTTCTTTGGCTTCTGGCTACACTGCCTTCCTGGAACTACCCATTAGCTGGCTGAGATCAGACCCCTCAGAGCGAATCTGGAAAAGTTCCTCCAGTACTGGCCTTGAGCAGTGTTTGAATTCCTGGTGTGTGTGTGTGTGTGTTTGTGTGTGTGGTTTGGCCTGTAGAAACTAGAAGCTGACAGGCTGACATCAGGTGTCTTTCTTCATTGCCTTTCTCCTCACTTTTTGAGAAAGCATCAAGTGAGCCTGGGCTCCCTGTTTTAACTAATCCAGCTGACCAGCGAGGGCCCTACTTGCCCTCCCCCTTCATTGGAGTCATTGGAGTGCAGTGCACTACAACAGCAGCCTTTTTTACTTTTTGTTTTTGTTTGTTTGTTCGAGACAGGGTTTCTCTGTATGGCCCTGTCTGTCCTGAAACTCAAGTCTGTAGACCAGGCTGGCCTCGAACTCAGAGATCTGCCTGCTTCTGCCACCCAAGTTCTAGGACTAAAGAAGAGGGCCACCACAACAGGCTTTTTGTTGTTTCTCTCCCTGGCTCTTAGAACGCACCATGTAAACCAGGCTGGCCTCAAACTTCCAGAGACCTGCCTATCTCTGTCTCACAAGTGCAGGAATTTAAGGGGTCATATTAAAGTGTGCCTCAGAGTTCAACCCTACACCTGACTTTTATGTGATCTCTGGCAGTCTGAACTCAGATCCTCAAGTTTGAGCAGCAAAAACTTTACCCTTTGTGCTATCTTCCTAGCCCTTAGTGACTAACAGCACCACCCAGGAGTAGGCAAGTGGGAGGAGCATCAGTATGTGGCGCCCTCTAGTGCTCACATGCTCAGAGTGTCGTGATGTCCGTCACTTCAAAGAATGAGCACATACAGGAACTGAATGGTTTTATAGTTGCTGTTTTGAGATAGGGTCCAGTGTAGCCTAGGCTGGCCTTAAACTCCCTCTGTAGCCAAGGATGGCCTTGAGTTTCTTCTGATCCTGCTGCCTATACTTTCTGAGTGCTAGGATTATAGGTGTCCACCATCATGCCCTACGTGTGATGTGTTGGGAATGGAGCCTGTGCTTTCTGAGTGCTAGGAAAGTATTTCACCATCAGAGTCACACCCCCAGCCTCTCTCTCTTCAGTTTCACGAGCCGCCTAGTCTTTTAGTGAGACAAAGACACTTTTCTGCTTGTCTCATGGGAACACGGTGCTAGATGACCCTTTTTAGTTTTGCTCATTTGTTTGTTTTGAGACAGGGTCTCAAAGTGCAGCCCTGGCTGGCCTGGAACTCTTGCTGGACACCAGGTTGGCCATGAATTCACAGAGATCCTCCTGCCTCTGCCATCCTTCTGCTGGGGTTAAAGGAATGGGCCACCATGCCCAATGAAATATTCTGGTTTTATGGTGAACGTTCTCTCTTAAGTTTCCCTTTGGTTCTGTTATAAATAGGAAAGCGCAGGAAAAGCCACACACTTGTCTATTTGGGGAATAAAGTATAATTTCTGAGGCTCTCAAGGGTGTGCCAATATTTGCTGGACATGATGTGACAACCTGCTCTACCGACATACATCTCCCCTATAAGTCAGAACTCAGAAGAATTTAAATCATTTTGTGAGCCAGCTCTAGCTCCAGCTCCAGGGGGTCTACATGGTGAGTTTATGACAGCCAGGATTACACAGAGAAACGTCGTCTCAAAAGCCATAAGACTGTGCCACACACACGCTTAGTTACATCTTGCTCTAAGGCTATGCTGTCTCCCTAGAGAAGCAAGAAGTAAAACAGACGTTATCATCTCAACTCCAATCTGCTATAGGGTGTCCAATAAGCTCTTAGAACTGTGTACAAGGGGTTGGGGATTTAGCTCAGTGGTAGAGTGCTTACCTAGGAAGCACAAGGCCCTGGGTTCGGTCCCCAGCTCCGAAAAAAAGAAAAGAAAAAAAAAATACGAGTTCCTCTGCCGTCTGGCAGCAGGCGGCAGCCTGTCCCTTCTCCCACATTGGAATTGATGGGCAGCTTTTCTTTTGCCATCCATTATTTCAACAGACTGATATTCAGAGGGTAGCTACAAGGGTCTCCCTTTAGGACTGTTTCTCCTGAGGACTGTCGAGGTGGTACAGCGGCTAAAAACACTGACTATGAAGAGATCTGATGCCCTCTTCTGGCAGCAGGGGTACACAAAGACAGAGCACTCCGACATTAAAAAAAATACATATATATATATATATATGTATATTTTTAATTCTTCTTGGGGCTAAGGCTAGCTCAGTAGCTAAGAGAGCATACTGCTGTTGTGCAGGATCTAGGTGTGGTTCCTACACGCACATTGGATGGCTCACAACTGCCTTGAATCCCAGCTCCAGAGGATCTAATGCACTCTGGAGTCCTGGACTCAGAGTTGTGCCTACACATATATAACTGAACTTAATATAAATAAATGGACTCTGACAACTTCTGGGTGTACATGTACACACACACACACACACACACACACACACACACACACACACACACAACTAAAATGAATATAAATAAATGAGGGGCTGGAGAGATGGCTCAGCAGTTGAGAGCACTGGCTGCTCTTCCGGAGAATCGGATTCAGTTCCCAGCACCCAGGTCACATGACTTACAACCACTTGTTACCCCAGCACCAGGAGATCCAACGCTTTCTCCTGGCATCTCCTTGGGCATCTGCACACATGTGACATACACACATAGAGACCCAGACACATACAACACAAAATAAAATAAAATCTTGAAAGGGGAGCAATGGTTAAGAGCATATATTACTTTCTGGGAAGGCGGAGGCCGCCGGAGATCAGGCCGGGGTGGGGAGGTGGGGGGGCACCTCTTGGCTAGAGCGGAGGAGGAGGGCGGGTCCGATGGGAGCGCGTTTGAGGCGGAGTCGCGGGCTCTAGAGAACAGAGAAGCAGATGAGCCCTCCTTCAACGACCCTGAGGATTTCATAAATGACATGAGCGAGGAAGGTCAGGGGTGTAGTCGTGATTGTGTCCATGGTGAGAGTATCCACTTACGTCGTCGAGGTTTGGTTCTCCGTAACCATGTTGGATGACTCACAACCACCCGTGACTCCAGCCCCCAGGATCTGCCCCTCTAGATTACTGGGCACCTGCATTCATGTGCACATATCCACATTTTGTTTTTGTTTAATTCTAGTTTCCATTTTATTGGTAAAATGTAGGAACTTCATACCACGTCTGATTTATTACAGGAGCTGCTCCCCAAAAATGTTACTTATAGTTGGAGTAGAAACCCCCGGAAACTCCAAAGCAACCTGCGAAGGAAAAGAAGAAAGCGGGACTAGGTTGAAACATCGAGCTTACCTGAAGCACAGGCAGGGAAGAGGGAGAGAAGCAGCGCTGAGGACAGAAAGCAAGGAAAAGGACTCAGAAGGATGGTGTTGGCCAAGCTGCTTCCGAGGCCTCCGAGGACAACAGAGGTACCGTGGCAGTAGGATTACACAAGTGTTTTATTTAGGTACTTCACAACAGTGGTCTTATGAAATCTTTTTTTCTTTTCTTTTTTTTTTTTTTTTGAGCTGAGGACTGAACCCTGGGCCTTGCCCACCACTGAGCTAAATCCCCAACTCCTGAAATCTTTTTTCTAGACTTAGAATTCTACTCTACCAAAGAGACGGGAGACAGAAAACTCACAAAGAACCACCTGACATACATATTTTTCTTTCTTTCTTTCTTTCTTTTTTTTTCTTTTTTTCAGAGCTGGGGACCGAACCCAGGGCCTTGCGCTTGCTAGGCAAGCGCTCTACCACTGAACTAAATCCCCAACCCCCATAATTTAAAAAAAAATTTAATATTTATTTTATTTTATGCCTATCAAAGGTTTAGCCTGCATGCATGTCTGTGCACATGTGTGTGCCTGTGCCAGGGAAGTCAGAAGAGGGTGGTCCTCTGGGAGAGTAGAGCCCACTTGTTTTTTTTTTTTTTTCTTTTCTTTTTTTCGGAGCTGGGGACCAAACCCAGGGTCTTGCGCTTGCTAGGCAAGCGCTCTACCACTGAGCTAAATCCCCAACCCCTAGAGCCCACTCTTAACCACTGAGCTATCCCTCCAGCCCCTTGTTCTGCCACTCCTGTTACCAGCTCATTGTGCAAGAAAGGAGGAAAGAAACAGTTCTTTACAATGAAGGAAGTTACAAGTTCATAGGAAGGAAGCTACCATGCAGGCCCCATTTCATCTTTTAAGTCACCACTCAAGAGAAAGGCTTTTATTGGGACTAAAGCCACAATCCCAAGCATCCACAGAGCCTTTGCTGACTACCCAAGTGATCCTAACAGCCTGCTCTATAACTAGAGAGGAGTTATCTGCATTTCCCATACATAGCAAAGTTCTTATGCAAATGAGGGCTTGTGTTTTCACCAATCACAGCCTTACCTCTTTAGTATCTGTATCAGCAATCTTTGTTACATTCTCTGGGGAAGAGTGCCTCCTCTGGCCTTGGTGAAAATGGTTGCAGGGTCTTTCCAGTTCCCTGAAGCTGGTGATAGCAAAGAAATCTAATGCAGAATGCTTGAAACAGTTCTGGCTACAGCCGCTGGGTCTTCAGAAAGGGGTGTGTATGTGAGAGAGAGAGAGAGAGAGAGAGAGAGAGAGAGAGAGAGAGAGAGAGAGAGAGAGAGACAGAGACAGAGAGACAGAGACAGAGAGAAACAGAGACAGAGAGAGACAGAGAGACAGATACAGACAGGCAGAGACAGAGAGAGAGACAGAGAGAGAGACAGAGAGACAGAGACAGATACAGACAGGCAGAGAGAGAGAGAGAGAGAGATTGAGATCGAGATCAGCTGTGGTCATGTGTGTTCAAAATGACCTGTATTGGTTTAAGTCTGTCTGGCTCTTTGTGACTGACGATCTATTTGTTTAAGTGGGCCAAGCAGCAAAAGGGAGCCCAACTACTGCCAATTAGGAAGTCAGATCGCCCCGTATCCCAATGTCTTTGTTTATTCACAGGAGAATGAGCAGGAGCCCTTAACCCTTAGGACACAAGGCCAAAGAACTTACCGTCAGCTGGTCCTCCCTACAATCCTAGCACCGGAGAGGTGGCGGCAGGAGGATCAAGAGCTTAAGGTTATGTTCAGTTATACTGTAAATTCCAATCCAGCCTAGGCTACAGGAGACTCTGTCTCAAAACAATAAAAACCAACCAATCAAAAAACCAACACCAAGTAAGGGCTGGAGTATGGCTCGGTGGGTAAAATAGTGACCTTGCACACGTCTCCTGGAATTCACTCAAAGAGCTGGACACCATGGTGTGAGCCTGTGGTGCCAGAGACGATGGAGAGTTAATCCCTAGAAGTTCACTTGACAGACAGTTAGCCTGACTTATACATTTCCACACCAGGGGAGACCGTCTCAAACACAAAAAAAGGGGAAGGTTGCCAAGGAACAACACCTGAGGTTGTCCTCTGATCTCTACATACGTGTGCACACAGGTGCATGTGTACAAGTATCCCACCTGAGCCTCCACATCAACTCATACATGAACAGCCTTTCATGCCTTCATACCTCCCCCAAGCTGACTGCTAACTCTAGCAGTGATTTTAATGTAGTTTTACAAGTATTTATTTATAGGCTGGGTGGTGGCGGTGCATGCCGTCAATCCCAACACTTTGGGGGGCAGAGGAAGGTGGATCTCTGTGAGTTCCAGCGTGGTTTACAGAGAAAGCTCCAGGACAGCCTGGGCTATAAAACCAAACCAACCCAACCCCAAAACAAATAAACCAACACAAAAGCAAAACAGAACAAGATAAAAAAAACTAAACACCCAAACAAAATATATTGATTTATGTGGCTGTGGTATCTGTGGGTGGTCTCAGAGGCCAGAGGAGGGATCCTGTGGAGATGAAGTTACAGGTGTTTGTTAGTCTCTGTGTGGCCACTGGGGTCTGAATTTTTTTTTTTTCTTTTCTTTTTTTCGGAGCTGGGGACCGAACCCAGGGCCTTGCGCTTGCTAGGCAAGCGCTCTACCACTAAGCTAAATCCCCAACCCCTGGGGTCTGAATTCTAGTTCAACACCAAGTGTTCTTTACCTCCGAGTTCTCTATATAGACCTTAATAGATTTTAGCAGAGCGTAGCAGGCTGCCAGCACAACTCTGGTTTCATTCAGCTAGGACTGTTTCAAGCCGCTTGTCTTAACCTCTCTCCTCGCTGTCATATCATTTTGCACTCTAGGAGGCCGTGAGGCCGTTTCATCAAGTACAGAGCAGGAACACCTTCCTCAGTGGCCCAGCCAGTAATACAAGAAGACAGAGTGGAGCTCGGACAGGACAGTGGAAACTTCTCAGGCGAAGAGCTGCAGGAGCAGTTCTTAGGAAGCAGAGGTATAGAGGAAAAACCGTGGAGACCTTAGAGACAAGGCTTGGAAGAACTGAAGACAAAAGCCATGGTTGGGTTACTGGAAGAGTTCCAAGGAGCTGCGAAGCTCTGAGGTGTGTCCAACCTTTTGGCATTGCTTCATGAAACTGTCGTCCAGAGTTCAAGCAACTGAATTTAAAAAAAAAATGCAAAATTATGTTTTGAGCTAAGTCCATGTGTTTGGTTTGTGCTACACTCAGAACTATTTTTGGGCCAGGACAGGCTTGCAGGGCTGTGAATACCGATTTTCAAGAGCTGTGACTCTGAGCAGAGGCTTACTTGAAGCTTGAGATTGATCCTTGACAGGGGACAGTGGCACATGCCTTTAATTCAGCACTGGGGTTGAGGTAGGGGATCTGAGGTCAGCCAGACTACAGAATGAGTTCTAGGACAGCCATGGCTACACAAAGAAACTGGAGGGTTGGGGATGGGGGAACAAGCTCCATGGGTCTCAACACTCAAGGTTTGAGAACCATAAAAGTACGTGGTGGAAGGAAATGGTTTGTGTGGGGCTCCTGGCAACCTACCTAACTCCAGAGAAGAAAGTCTGTTTCTGAAGCACTTAGAGTATCTGCCTTCTAGAACCCGGAGCCATAAGCCTTTCTCAAGATTTGGATTATGAGTACAGGCACTGGGGCTTTGGGTTCTCAAAGGTCTGGGCCTGCCAGCGCTAGAATAGATACTAATTAAAACAAACAAACAAGCAAACAAACGAACAGGCTTCCAGAATGGAACTCAATTGTCAGGAGCAAGAGCGGACTGTGTAACTCATTTCTTGAGTAGAGCATAAATACTCAGCCAGCCCATTACTAACTTACTCACCAGCCCGTGGCCCCGTTTTTGTTGGTTTAGTCTTTATATCGCACAGGCTAACAGGAACTCATCTTTCTGCCTCAATCTCCCCAGTGCTAGGATTCAAAGTCTTGTTTTCAGGGCCAACTCACTGGTCCCTTAAAAAAATTTCTTTTCTCGTTTTTGTTTTGCTTTTATTAATGATCTGGGACTGGAGAGATAGTTCAACTGTTAAGAGCACTGCCTACTCTTCTACAGGGGCCTGGGTTCTATTTCCAGCATCCACATGGAGGTTCTACGTGTCTGTAATTCCAGTCCTGTGCGTGATACGATGCCCTCTTTCGGCCTCCGCCTGCACACACGGTGCACAGACTTACAGGCAGAGCACTCATACGCATAAAAATAAAGTTTTCGAGTTAAGAGATGATTGTAAGCCACCATATGGGTACTGACAGCCAAACTTGGTCGTCAGCAAAAGTGTTCTTATGCTCTTAGTCCCTCAACTAGTCCTTATTAAGCTTTTCGAAACGTCCCATAAGGGACAGTTTTGGGCTGGAGGTTTCAAAAATTTTGGCTATGTTTCCGAACAACCACTCCTGGGGTCCCCCAGGTGGCTCCACGAAGGCTCCGCTCCGCCCACCCCACGCTGGCCCACGTGATCGCGTTCTCCCGCGTGTGAAGATAGCAGTCACCGGCGGACTGAACCACAGTGACTTTCATCTCGCGGGCTAACGTGCGAGCCGCTACGGTGAGGATGTCCATTGAGATTAAAGCCACTCGTCACACGACTCTGCATTGTGCAGGCAGTCATTTTTCTGTATGTTGGCGGCCTCTGGCTGTCGGCGAGCTCCTCGTGTAATTTTGGAACCTTTCGTTCTTTTGCCCCGTCAGTGGACGGGTTTAAAATAAAGCCCTTGCAGGGGAGGGAAGCCAGTCATGTCAGTCAAGCAGTCTGTCTGACTAAGAGCAAAACTTACAAAGAATCATGTGTGGAACTTTCAGCTATCTTGGCATTATTTTATGGTCACATATTTTGTTTTCATACAGTTCCGCGTGTTAAAAATCACTCGAAAATCTACTTGGTGCTCCCCCAGGTAGTTCAGTCCTTCCCCGTAGCGCCCGCCGGGAGAGGCAGAGGGACGTCTGCCATCTTGGCCGCAACTATTTCTTACCCAGAATGGGGGAGCCACATATCCTTTTGAATTTATTTGCTACCTTAAAAACTCTTTTGGGCTACACGTAAACTCATATGTCTTGAAAATGAATATTATAGTTGTTTTGAAATGTTTTTATGCATATCTGAGTTTTCTCGGGCTGGTCGTGAGAAATGAAGGTGTGGGTGTCTACCCTGAGCTACATCTTGGTATGACCCACTCGCTGCACGCACGTGGCTCCGCGCTAGCGGCGCGCGGTGATTTCTGGGAGTCGGAAGCAGGGCGGCCGAGCCGGGTGAGGAGCAGCGCGGGCCCATGCAGGACGCTGAGAACGTGGCGGCGCCCGAGGCGGCCGAGGAGCGGGCCGAGCCCGCGAGGCAGCAGCCGGTCTCCGAGTCACCGCCGACGGACGAGGCGGCAGGGTCTGGCGGGTCCGAAGTGGGGCGGACGGAAGACGCCGAGGAAGACGCCGAGGCCAGACCGGAGCCCGAGGTGAGGGCCAAGCCGGCGGCCCAATCCGAAGAGGAAACGGCGGCGAGTCCGGCCGCCTCGCCCACGCCGCAGTCGGCGCAGGAGCCCTCTGCTCCCGGGAAGGCGGAGGCCGGCGGAGAGCAGGCCAGGCACCCCTCGGCTAGAGCGGAGGAGGAGGGCGGGTCCGATGGGAGCGCGGCCGAGGCGGAGCCGCGGGCTCTGGAGAACGGAGAGGCAGATGAGCCCTCCTTCAGCGACCCCGAGGATTTCGTAGACGACGTGAGCGAGGAAGGTAAGGGCTGTGAGTCGTGATTATGTCCATGGTGAGGGTATCCACTTAAGTCGTCGAGAGCGCGAGGTCTCCGGGCTGCAACGACCCTCTGTTTCCTCTACTGTAAGGGGGATCATTTGGGGAGTCTGTTTCTCCGAGAAGACCGGGCGTCTCGGGGTTAGTGGAAGGGCAGAACGACCTGGAATATCTGGGGGTTATTCCATTTTCCCGGCCAAGGTTTCCAGTGTTGGTCAGCTGGACTCTTCAGAGGGCCGAACGGGAGGGACAGGTCGTGTGTAGAGCCTGGTGCCTTCCCCCTTGTTAGAAGTGCATTCCCAATGGTTTCCATAGTAAGGCATTGACTTCGGACCCAACCACATTACCGCCTGCTCATCTCTTTCTTAGGTCGGTACCCTGGACCATTCTTGTGTTGTACATTGCTTTTCATGTTGTTGGTTTTGCAACTTACTTTGTTTTCTTCTATGGTGACTGGCGGTTTTTTTAAGGCATTGTTTCTGCCTACCTTCTCAGGAGCTAGATTCTTAAAATGTTTTCTGACAAGTTGATAGCATGTGTTCCTCTGCTGTTTCAATTTCATGCTGAAAGCGTACGAACCAGTTCATTCATGTGTTGTTGTGGCAAATAACCAAGAGGCGAGGGCCTAAGAACACCACTCTTTTTTTTTTTTTAAATATGAGACAGGGCCTCACTCAGATCAGGCTGAAATTTAACTCTTGGTTCTTCTGTCTCAGTTTTCGTGGTGCGAAAAGACATGTACCCCCAATCAATTGCTTTTGAACTACCAATGATATTCCATGAAAATGTAGTGCCTCGATATAGTTGTGAACTTAGAGCTTAAAATATTTCAAGGGGTTGCCATTTGATGTCACCATTTTTTTGTTTGTGGAGGTTGTTTTTATCTCGTTGTAAAACAGGGTCTGGCCTAGCCCAGGCTGGCCAGCGCTTTATGAAGCCGAAGCTGTCTTTAAACAGATCCTCCTGCCTTCACTTTAAGATTGCCAGGATTTGAGGTATGAGTCACCAGGCCTGACTTGTTTTACTGTATTTTTTAAGGTAAAAGATGTATTAGCATGAGAAGCAGGTTCTATAGGCTTCAGCCTTGAGGAAGTTTCTCTGGATAGAGTACGTTTCTGGGTTCTCCTCTCGCCAGACTCCAGTGATCTCTAATGTGCCTGCTTCCCACATGTTAGAGCCTAAGTTTTGACTTGTTGCTCCTTTTGAGCCCTTGACTCCTTTGGTTACTTTGGGTCTGGACCCTCTCCCTGTCACTTTATGGTTTCAGACAGGACCCCCACACTGTACCCTAGATGCCCAGCAAGCATCCTTTGAACTACGCACATAGCACCATCTTTTCCCTTTTTCAAAGATCTGTTTTGTTTGTTTGTTTGTTTGTTTAATTAAAATTATGCACAGGATCATTTTGGCCACATGTCTGTGCATATCATATGTGTGTCTGGTGCCTGTGGAGGCCATTGGACCTCCTAGAACTGAAGTTAGAATTAGAATTGGTTGTAGGTACTTGGAATACTGCAAGATGAGTATTTAAAGGATCATTTGAACCCATTTAATTCACAAATCCCAGTATGTAGTTATTTTCCAGAACTGGGGATTATAGGAGTGAAGGGATGTTGGCTAGCATGACTGCAAGGCCAGCCTGCCTCCATCGAGTCAGCTAGGATCCCAGTGTGTCCACCCCAGTGTGTGCAGGGAAGGGGAGAGCAGTGAGGAGGATCTGGAACTCTTACAGCCATCTGGCTTTGGGCATCAGGGTGTCTGTCACAAGGGTGGGAAGACAAACAGCTTTTGGCTTTTAACCGGGCGTAGTGTGGAATTTGTCTTGCCTCCTTGGCCCTTTTCATGTTAGTGTATGTCTCCTGTCTGTCACTGATCATGAGCAAGTTGTTTCCTCTAGCATGGTGTGCGTGCCAGTCGCTTCAGTACTTGGAAGGTAGAGATTTGAGGTTAGCCTTTTGCTACATGGGGAGCGAAAAGCCAGCCTGAGGTACATGGGACCTATATCAAAAAACAGATAGAAGGGGGTCTAAGAGATGGCTCAGCACTTGCTGTTCTTCCAGAGAACCTGGGTTGATTCCCAGCTCCCACATGATGGCTCACAAGTCTCTGTAACTCCAGTTCAGGGACCTGATGATCATGTACCAGGCCTGCATGTGGTGCACAAACATACACAAAAGCAAAACATTCATACATTTTACAGTAAAATGCAAAACCCCAAACAGGTGAAAAGAAACGATGTGTTTCATTATGAGGATACTGGGCTCTGCCCTTCTCAGGAGAAGCAGATTGTTACAGGGTAGGGAGATGGTAGAGCTTTGAGCCCTGGGAAGGAGGCTAGTTTGTATAGAAGCTGGGCTTTTTTATTACATCTTGTTAAGTTCAGATCCAGCTCAGCAGGCTGTTTAATTGTACGGTGAGCAGGCTTTTAAAGGAACCCAGAGTTTCTGTAGTGAAGGTGTGTGACATTGCCATGTTGAAAATCTGCCTCTTGCCTCCTCATGCCTTGCCTGTCATTGATTTTGGCATCTTTGCAATGTGTCTTGCTTAATTAGGTTTCTTTTGCTGTGACAAAAGCAACTTATCCAAGGTCCATTATCCAAGGAAGTGAGGGCAGGAGCAGATGTAGAGGCAGGCCATGAGGACTGCTGCCGCTGCCCTGCTCCTTATGGCTCGCTCGGCCTGCTCTCTTAGACCATTCAGGGACAGCCTGGATGGCCCTGCCCACAGTGAGTTGTGTTCTCGAATACCAGTGTGCAGTCAAAAAACCAACCCACAAACTTGCCTGCAGGCGAGTCTGGTGGGGGCATTTTCTCAAGTGAGGTTTACTGCTCCCAGATAACTCTAGTTGTCAAGGTGACATAAAATTAGCCAGCACAGAATGCAGAGGACTGTCTGTCACATTGCTTTTCCCTGTGTAGCACCCAGGACCTGGTGCATGCTAAGCAAGTGTTCTACCAAGCCATACTCCCAGCCCTTCCACAGTGACCCTTAAAAAAAGTCATTTGGTGAGCTGGTGCTGGACATTCGTGTAGCAGTCAGGACAGTGTTGAGGAGTTGGTTTTCTCCTTCCACAATGGGTTCCAGGGATTGCACTCAGGTCATCAGCCTTGTGTGACTAGTGTGTGACACCCTGAGCCTTCCTGCAGGCCCAGAATTGCCTTTTATGTTTAAACATATTATTTATTTGTATCCTTTTTTTTACATTTTACTTCGTATGTATGTTTGCCTGCATTCATGTTTATGCACATGTGTGACTGGTATTTGTGGAGGCCAAAAGAGGGCATCAAATTCTTTGAAACCAGAGTTATTGCAAGTGGCTGTGAACCAACATGTGGGTGTTGGGAATTGAGCCTCAGTCCTCTGCAAGAGCCAAAAGTGCTCGAAAATGGCTGAGCCATCTCCAGCGGGTTTTTTTTTTCTTTTAATTTTTTATTTTATTATAAGTTTTGTATTTTATATGTTTATGGACGTTTTGCCTGCATGTATGTCTGTGTACCACAAGTATTCATTTGCCCTTGGAGGCCAGAAGAGGGCATTAGGTTCTCTGGAACTGGGGTTGTAGCTGGTTGTGACCCACCATGTGGGTGCTGGGAACTGAACTCTGGTCCTGCAAGAATAACAAGTGATCTCAACTGCCGAGCCGTCTCCCCACTCTCTCCCCGCTTCCATGTTTTCTATCTGAGACAAGGTCTTACTGTGACTCGGCCTCTGACTGTTCTGGAACTCACTAGGCTGGTCTTGAACTTATCTGCTGACTTATCTGCCTTCTGAGTTGGGATGAAGGGCATTAGCTGGGCCAGACTTGTGTATTTTAAACAGATCTTCTTGTGTAGATCTGGATCTGGGAGCATGGAAGCATCCTTCCGCTTAGCACGCCTTTCTCCTTGTGTACATGTACTGTATTTGTGAAGGTGACATCTGTAGGCCTAAGGATTGTGTCAGGAGTGTTCTTTTGATCTTCACTACTCTTTTTGGAATTGACTCTATAGAATTCTGTAGATCAGGCTGACCTCCAACTCAGAGATTAACCTGCCTCTCCCTCTAGTACAGGGATTAAAGGTGGGCACCATGACTTCCCAGCTCCCCCTTTAAAAAATGTTTTTAGTATCTGTATATATGTGTGAGGTTGTTAGATCCTGGAGTTACAGCCCCTGTGAGCTGCCATGTGGGTGCTGGAAATTGAACCCAGGTCCTCTAGAAGAGCAGTCATTGCCTTTAACCAGTGAGCCATCTCTCCAGCCCCTAAGATAGGGTTTCAAATTGAACCTGGAGCTCACCATTGCAGCTAGACTGGTTAGGCAGAAAGCCCCTGAGATCCTGCACACTCTGTCTTCATAACGCCGGGATTATAGATGTGGCTTTTTTTTTGAGACAGAGTCTTAACTGTGTAGTTGTGGCTGTCCTAGAAATCACTTTGTAGACCAGGCTGCTCTTGAATTCACAGAGGTCTGCCTGCCCAAGTCCTGTGATTGGAGGTCACAATGCAAATAAATCAGCTTGTGGGCAGCAAGCACTTTCCCCTGACTTAGCCCCTCTGTCCAGCCCCACCTTTCACTTCTGAAATGCCCAAAGGATGTATGTTGACATTTAGGGGATTTAGCATGCTGAAGTTTCTTTTCTGTTTTTAAAGGGTGTGTGTGTGTGTGTGTGTGTGTGTGTGTGTGTGTGCGTGTGTGCACAGGTACCCTTGTAGGCCAGAGGTGTCCAGTCCCCTTGAACAGACTGTTGAGTGAACTGTCCAACATGGGTACTGGGAACAGAACTCAGGTACTCTGCAGGAGAGACAGTTGGTTTTTCCAGACATGGCTTCTCTGTGTAGACCAGACTATGGTCTCAAACTCATATCACCTGCTTCTACGTACCAGGTGCTGGGATTAAAGGCACCACCATCAACCGTGGTACCTGCTCTTAATGCTGAGCTGTCGCTTACTGTTCTTAGCTAAGATCTTGTGTAGGCCACTAGGAGGCTGTCCTTGCCTTGAGGATGACCTTGAGCTCTAGGTCCTCCTGCATTTTGCTGGGGTTGCGGGCGTGTGCAGCCACCCCTGCAAAGATTGAATAAAAAAGAACAGTGATAGTGGCTAGAAATTCATGCAGTAGGCCATTTAAGTTTGTCTTTTGAGCAGTATTAGAGATTGAACCCAGGGCTACTTCTGTGTTAGGCTGGGGTGCTACTGTTGTTCTATCTGTGGCCCTTTGTAATTTGTAATTTTTACAGTTATTGTTTTCGTGTGGAGTATGAACATGGCTGTGGGGGTCAGAGGGTAACTTTGAGGAATGGGTTCTTCCCACCTGGTTAAGGCAGGGTCAAGCTGGCCTTGAGCTCCGATCCACAGGCATCGTCCACCTTCAAAGTGATGGGATTACATGCTTACACCCCCTGTAGCAGCAGTTTGATCCATTTAGAGAATATTCCCATCTAAAGGAGGGTGAGCATCCGCTTCCTTAGAAGCCAAGTCCTGGTGTCTTTGTTCACCGTGAAAGCACTTGGGATAGATGCCTCTTAGACATGAGTAGCCTGCTGGCTAATGAATGAGTGCTGCTCGGCTGAACTAGAAACCACTTGACATTTCCTTCACTCCTTCAGAACTACTTGGTGATGTACTCAAAGATCGGCCTCAGGAAGCGGATGGGATTGACTCGGTGATTGTTGTAGACAACGTTCCTCAGGTGGGACCCGACCGGCTTGAGAAGCTCAAAAATGTCATCCACAAGATCTTCTCCAAGTTTGGGAAAATCATAAATGACTATTACCCTGAAGAGGATGGAAAGACGAAAGGGTGAGTGTGATGGTTGCTGAAGCAGCAGTTGGGGGCTTGGGGGTTTGTGTGTTCAGGCCACCCCAGAGGGGAGTGCGCCAGTGAAGTTTTGGTTCCCAGGTCCCCAGCAGTGAGTGACTGTAGCCTGAGGGCCCACAGAAGAAGCAGGCTATCCAAGATAGGTCCTAGATAAAGATAGCACTTTAAGGGCCTGAAAGTGGACAAACCTGCCTGCGGGATTTCTCTGGAAGGGCTTTTGAAAACATTTTAATTTCTCTGAAGTAGAGGTGAAACCTCCTAGTTAGCGGTTCCCTACTGTCACCTAAGGCATGGGTGCAGCCTAAGGTGTGACCGGCAGTTCACGTCCATGCTTGAGTCTAGTCCTCCATTGTGTTTGTGGTGCTCGGCACTCCTGTAGGTTTAGACTCTCTGAAGGCCTGGGACTTCTCTGTCTACCAGGACCAAGGTTCTTGAGCAATAGAATGGCTGCCCTCAGTGAACTGGACAGGGCAGAATAATCCACAGTAGCTGCTGTATGGGGTTTGTTTGCCTCTTGCCACTGCTGACAGACCTCCTTTAAATGCCACCTTGTCTTTAAGAGTTTTAAAAACAATAAAGTTAATTTTGGAAGAATCGTTGACTCTAGGCAGTACTGCCCTGTTTTATATTTTTTTAAAGATTTATTTATTTATTATATATAAGTACGCTGTAGCTGTCTCCATACACGCCAGAAGAGGGCATTAGATCTCATTACAGATGGTTGGAACCACCATGTCGTTGCTGGGAGTTAAACTCAGGGCCTCTGGAAGAGCAGTCAGTGCTCTTCACCGCTAAGTCATCTCTCCAGCCCCCTGTTTTATATTTTGTTGTTTGGTTTTTAATTGTTTTATGTGTATGAATGTTTTACCTTTGTGTATGAATGTGCACCACATGTGTGCCTGGTCCTCTTGGAAGCCAGGAGGGATGTGATCCCTTGGAACTGGAGTTATAGACACTTGTGAACTACCTTATGGGTAGGTACTGGGAATTGAACCTGGGTCCTCTGCAAGAGCAGCCAGTGGTCTGGTGGTGGTGGTGGTGGTGGTTGTTGCTGCTGTTGTTGCTGCTGTGGCAGAGTCCCTGTGTAGCCTTGACTGGCCTGGAACTTACAGAGTTCTGCCTGTCTCTTTGCTAGCTCTGGGATTAAAGGGGTGGGCTAGTTGGCTTCAGTGTTCTTAATTGCTGCTTAGTCACGTGGTTGAAGGGACGTTCGCTTGCTTTGTTAGATGCAAATTTCCTATGACGTGGAAGTGTGTATTGGTGACTTTTGGTTTTGTTGTTATTTGTTTGTTTTCTTGAGACAGGGTTTCTCTGTATAGCCTTGGCTGTCCTGGAGCTAGCTCTGTAAACCAGGCTGGGTAATGGTGACTCTTAATGAGGTCATTACTAACTAGAAATGCTTCATATATCCTAGGTTTTGACATGCGCATCACTGGACTGTCACAAGGAAATGACCATTTCTGTTAAACTTCTGTCATTTATAACCATGAAGTCACAGTCTTGATCTATTAAGATTTCTTAGGAAACTTGCTTGGTCCTCAGTGTGACTGCCTTGGGGGTGCTGCAGGACAGACAGGACCATGTAGAATGGTCTCAATGTGTACCTTAAGGATGCATGTGTGCAAGCCACTCATCTTCTCACTCAGGTACATCTTTCTGGAATATGCTTCTCCCGCCCATGCTGTGGATGCTGTGAAAAATGCAGATGGATACAAGCTGGACAAGCAGCACACGTTCCGGGTCAACCTCTTCACTGATTTTGATAAGTGAGTTGGAGCCTGAGATCTGTGGTTGTTGCCAGTGGGTGATGGGGCGTTCCTCAGTAGGTGCTGGTGGCCTTTTAGGTGATTGGTTTCTGTTGGCCAGGCAAGAGCATTTTATGTCATGTTGTTATGTTTTTGCTTTGAACTTGGGTGGGCGGAGAGGGTGTGGAGCAGCCTGGCCGTCCAGCCCGTGGAACTCAGCAGTGCCCATTCTGTTCCAGGTACATGACCATCAGTGACGAGTGGGACATCCCAGAGAAGCAGCCTTTCAAAGACCTGGTATGTTTACAAACGTCTGCCTGAGGTGAAAGGGTATCCGTTGAACTCTCCTCATTTGTTGTTAAGTATGACAGTTATTGATTTTCTTCTATTAACACTAACGCAGTGTGCTCAGTCCCTCAGTGTTGGTTGTTTTAGGGCAATCTGCGCTATTGGCTGGAAGAGGCAGAGTGTAGAGATCAGTACAGTGTGATTTTTGAGAGCGGAGACCGGACATCCATCTTCTGGAATGACGTCAAGGACCCAGTCTCAATCGAAGAAAGAGCGGTGTGTACCAGCAGCTGGCCCAGAAGGGCTGGTTTCTGCCCCAGGAGCAGGTGAAGGCTCTTGTTCTCTGAGGCATTCTCTGAGAACAATTGTCACTCCTTTCCCTGCTTGGCGATGGGTTCTGAGAAGAGAAGATGCAGTGTAGAAGGAAGGGCCGCTGTGCTTGATGCTTTGTCGTTTTCACACTGCTGCTGCCTTCTTACAGAGATGGACAGAGACATATGTGCGCTGGTCCCCTAAGGGCACCTACCTGGCCACCTTCCATCAGCGGGGTATCGCCCTCTGGGGAGGGGACAAGTTCAAGCAGATCCAGAGGTTCAGCCACCAAGGCGTGCAGCTCATCGATTTCTCACCTTGTGAAAGGTGCGTGACTCCAGGTGATCTGTAGGACTTTCAAACTTGGTAGAAAAACCCCAGGAGGCCTGAGAGCCAGCCTGGACCACATAGTGAGTTTGGGGCCAGGTTAAGCACCATGAGAGCTGATCTCAAAAAAGCCTCACAACAAAAGGAGAGAGAGAAGAGAGGTGGTTTTCCAAGATTCTCCTGCCAGTACTTGGTCCTGTTCCTTTCCCTCCTCAAATAGTGTGCAAACTGCCAGAGCTGTGCGGTGGGTGGGTTGGTGAGCATTCAAGTTTTTCTTTTATTCTTTTTGCTCTGACCCAGGGTCTCTGCTGTTGAGCTGCATCCTCCCCAGTCCCACACTGGAGCATCTGGAGGAGCAGTAACTCCCTTACTGTGCCTTTACCTTCCTGGGCTGCAGTGACACAGCCCACAGAAGGAACATTGCTTTTGTGCTTTGGCTTTTTCAGGAAACAGACCACATGGACTGTAGTGTGGGTTAACATGGTTGTGTTCTGTTGACTTTAATCTCTTAACTGTGCTTTACGTATACTTCTCACGGGTGTATGTGTTTATGCCTGTGTAGGAAAAAACATGCACTGGGCTGGGTACTGTGAGGTTTTGGAACATGCCCTCGATAGGGTGGACCCTGGACGTGTACTCACCTCTCAGCCTAGCAGCCACCATGTGCTTTGTGTGGTACTCTGGTTCCAGGTACTACTCTATGCCAGCACTAATGCTTGGTGCCATAATGCCACACAGATCGCTTCCTGTTCTGATTCAGGGACTGCACAGATCTTTTTTTAGAAGGGTTTCTTTCCCATGTCTGAATTAATCATGGAGCAGAGACTTGTAAAAAGTGAAGCCAGAGGAAGCTACCCACACTTGTATCAAAACAGAGAAAGCCACATCCTAACCATGTACCAACTGTGCTCCCAGAACACGGGTGAACTGACTATTGCAGAAGCACCTTGAACCCCACCAGCATTTGGGAAATAGAGGCAAGAGGATGGGAAGTTAAAGTCCAGTTTGGTCTGCATGAGATCCTGCCTCCAGAAAACAACAAAAATGTACACTGGTTACCTGTACACGAAGGTTGTTGTACCGTGGGTGTGTGATTGGCCCCAGTCTCAGTGTCCTTAACTCTCATCCCTTAACCTGGCACATCCCTCCCTCCCTGTGTGCTGCTCTCAGAGTTTCAGAGCCACTCTAGCAGCAGTGTGAAAAGCAAGTGTGAGGGGCTGGAAAGACGGCTCAGTGGTAAGAGCACTTGTTCTTGCAGAGGACGCAGGTTTATTCCCAGCACCTACATAGTGGCTCACAACCATCCTAACTCCCTCTTCTAACTTTGGAGGGCACCAGCCATGCATACAAGCAAAACACTCATACATATGAAGTAAATCTTTTAAAAAAGAAGTGATAACTGCCTTTTGCCTGGGTGACTCTCAGTGTCCCTCCACCTCTTGGAAGCCTGTGCAGTTCCCACAATAGTCAGTTCACCCGTGTTCTCAGATCAGAGCACAGTTGGTACATGGTTAGGATGTGGCTTTCTCTGTTTTTTTTGTTTTTTTTTTTTTTTTTTTTTTTTTTGTTGTTGTTGTTGTTGTTTGTTTTTCTTTTTTTCGGAGCTGGGGACCGAACCCAGGGCCTTGCGGTTACTAGGCAAGCGCTCTACCACTGAGCTAAATCCCCAACCCCACTTTCTCTGTTTTGATACATGGCTTGGCCCCAAGTCACTATAGTTGATGCTGGCATTGAACCCCTGATTATCCTGCCTTTACTCCCCAAGTGCTGGAATTTGTTTGGGCTGTGCACCACCACACCTGGCATGATCTGTCTGTTCACACGTCTGTCCTCTTGAACAAATGAGGCTGTCCTGTTTGTTAGTGCTCTATGCTCTGGTTCTGTAGGTTGCAGGGTTGGGACTCACTCATTATAGGCTCCAACAGTTGGTGTGATGTAACGTTGCTGATGAGGGTTTCAGTCTCACCAGCCTGATGCTGCAGCAGGAGGGCTTCTTGCTGGTGTTCTCTGGCTTGCTGGGCCTCTTCCGCTGCCCCTTGCTATGAGGGCTGTATCCTTAGGACACATCTACTTTATGAGAACAAATACAGATTTCTTCTACAGTGAGAGGCTAATTTCCCGTTTCCCTGAAGCACATTCACTTTAGAACTGTGTGTGACCATTTGTTCTCTTTATCTCATTCATTTTAATTACTCCAATGCTCCTCCCACTATACCAACCCACTCTAGCAGATTTGTCAGGCTGTTTGACATGTGGGAACACCAGTCTAGGTAACTTGTGTAGTGTTTGTGACATACTTTGTACCTGGCTAGGCTCATCCTACTGGAAATGGGATTCTCACACCAAGGAAGTGCTGTACTAAGTGACCTTCTCTTGCAGATACCTGGTGACTTTCAGCCCACTGATGGACACTCAGGATGACCCTCAGGCCATCATTATCTGGGACATCCTCACAGGGCATAAGAAGAGAGGTTTTCACTGTGAAAGCTCAGCCCACTGGCCCATCTTCAAGTGAGTAGAACAAAACCCTGGTCTGCCTGTGGCCTGTTCCTGTCCTATCGCTGTGGCCTGACACTTCTTTTCTCCTCAGGTGGAGCCATGATGGCAAATTCTTTGCAAGAATGACCCTGGATACCCTTAGCATCTATGAAACACCTGTGAGTTCTGTTTTTCGTCTTTCTGGAGGTCTGGGCATTGAGCTAGACCTGCATGCTGGGCAGCTGCTCTATCAGTGAGCTGTGGCCTGGCTCCCATGGTTATTTTAGTGTTCCAGAAGGCTAAGCAGACTGTTGAGTGCATGCATGGCGGCTGCACAGTGTTGAGGTGCCAGTGTGGACAGTCAGTGCTGTAGTAAGGGAGGTGAGGCTTTGTAGACTAGTGACAAAGGCCAGCCCACGCTGTGCTGGGTGGAGGTGGGGACTCTCCTGCCCAGGCTGGCTGAAGTTGTATTGGAAGTCTGTGTTGCTGCTGGCATTTGACTCCTGCTCATCTGTCCTCCATGCTTGGAGTGCTCCCTAGATAGAGCAGAGTCTTGTGTTAAAAGGGGGGAGGGGAGCTGGCAAGATGGCTCAGTGGGTGAAGACACTTGTTGCCAAGTCTGACAACCAGAATTCAGTTCTTCCGCTGCACTGTGGAGGCCAGAACTCGCTCATGCACACTGTCTTCTGACTTGTACATGTGTACTGTGACATGTCCTCCCCTCGCCAGGATAAAGTTAAAAAAGAGGTGCCTACAGTTGATGCTGCCTGATCTTTCTGAGCCATGATTTTTAATTTTTTTCCTCCTTTTCTTTCCCTCATGGGCAGTCCATGGGCCTTTTGGACAAGAAGAGCTTGAAGATCTCTGGAATAAAGTAAGTACTGTTTCTGGAAAGTCACTGCCAATGTTCTCTGGTTGCTATAGGATGATTACCTGTAAACAGCAGAAATGTCAGTTTTTGCCTCTTAAAACCAGAAGTCCAAGATAGCTGGTGGGTTCTGTCTGGTGGGAGCTTTCTCTTGAGTAGATGGTCGTTAGTTAGAAGGAACAGCTCTAAGGACCTTACTTTTAAGGTCCTTACTTTGTTTGCAGGGCATGGTGGTACAGGCCTTTAATCCCAGCATTGGGAGACAGAGTCTGTCAATATCTGAGTCCAAGGCCAGCCTGGTCTACGAGCAAGTTCCAAGGCTGTTACACAGAGGAGTCCTGTCTCCAAAAAAAAAAAAAAAAAAAAAAAAAAAAAAACAAAAAAAAAACAAAAGGCATTTACTAGGTCCCCACCTTCCCTTCCTTAAGACTGATATGCCTCACAAGGGCCTTACCTATGGCCACCACTGCACAGTGCATTTTAGGAGCACAGGGTTTCTCTGTATAGCCTTGGCTGTCCTGGAACTCACTCTGTAGACCAAACTGGCCTCAAAAGTATAAAGACCTACCTGCCTTTGCCTCTTGAGTGCTAGGATTAAAGTCCTGTGCTGCCACCACCTGGCCAGGGTTTTGATTTTTTTTTTTTTTTTAAGAAAAGAGTCAACTTTAGCTCAAGCTGGCCTGGAATTTGCTCAGTAGCAGAGTACAGTCTTGAACTCCCTATTTTCCCACAGGTCAGTACTACAGGCATATACAACCACATCTAGCTAGCACTCAGTTCTTTTTTAAAGAATTATTTGTTTTTTATATGTATATATATATATATACTGTAGCTGTCTTCAGACACACCAGTAGAAGGCATCGGATCCTATTACAAATGGTTTGTGAGCCACCATGTGGTTGCTGGGATTTGAACTCAGGACCTCTGGAAGAGCAGTCAGTGCTCTTAACCACTGAGCCATCCCTCCAGCTCATAGCACTCAGTTCTTAAGCAGTTCTTTGCTTCTTATTTCTGCAAACATTGGGGTGCTACAGTGGCTTCTGCTCATAGATCACAGAGATAATACTGAGGTCAAAGAGTCTTGCCCAGCTAGAGTAGGGACTGTGTGGGGATTTGACACAGTGCCTTATCCTTTTCAGAAAGCTCCCTGGTGGGTGGTGTTGTTGGGCTAAGGCTTAGGTGTGTGGCGAGGAACTGCAGCTCATTCTGTCTTAGGTGAGTGGGCACACATTTGTTTATCTGAAGTCATTTAGAGTTGGTCACTCCTGCGGTGGCGAAGGCTTATCGGCCCAGAGGACATTGGCATGTCTTCTTTTTCATTTCTTGATGTTATTTGGACTTTTAACAAAAACTAAAATCAGGGCACTGATCTGACAAATTCAGAACCAGATTTGGATGTGGTGGTGAGCATCCGCACTTCTAGCTGGTCAGGAGGAGTTGTTTGAGTCTACAAGTTTGAGACCAGTCTAGGCAACAGGGCATCTCAACTGCAGCCAAATAGAAGACAAGAATGTGTTTATAGAGGCTTTCCACATGGCTCCCATGTCTGTCCTGCAGAGCAGTTAATAGAGAACAGATTGTTCACCTGTCCTATCCTGTACCTTCTGACTTGCAGGTCCCATCCCCCCCCCCCGCCCCCTTTGCCACCTTGGCTGACCTTTAGACACCCTGCAGCTAGAGCCACCAGCCTGAAGTACATTTGTAAAGAGCAAGGCTGGTGGCTGTGGATGGGTACAGTGAGCAGCATACTTGTGTCACAGCAGTGTGACTGTGCCCCAGGGCTGTGAGCAGGCTGTGTTGTACAGCACCTAGCACACAGCTGATGTGCACCAGGCTCAGAGCACAGCAGGTAGGCCAGGACGCCAGCATAGAGTAAATTGGTCATCCGTCTGCTGCTCAGAAATATGACCTTATCTGTTCTTCCCATAAACTTTATCTCTTTGTCCTATAGAGACTTTTCTTGGTCTCCGGGTGGTAACATCATTGCCTTTTGGGTGCCAGAAGACAAAGATATTCCAGCCAGGGTGACCCTGATGCAGCTCCCCACCAGACAGGAGATCCGAGTGAGGAATTTGTTCAATGTGGTTGATTGCAAGCTGCACTGGCAGAAAAATGGAGATTACCTGTGTGTAAAAGTGGACAGGACTCCAAAAGGCACACAGGTGAGTGCTTGCTGTGGGAGCCACTTCTGAATGAGCTGCTGCTTCTGAAGATTTGTTTTCTGATTTTTGTTTGTATGTATGTACGCAAAAGCCATGTGTGTGCAGTGTCTGGGGAGGGCGGAGAGAGCTTCATATTTCCTAGAGTTGCAGTTACAGTTGTGAGCTGCTTGGGGGAGTGCAAGAGACCTAATCTGAGCTCCTGCAGCCTCTCCAGCCTGTGCAGTTGTCTGTTGGGAGGTGTTAGTGGGTGGCTTGTTGTGTAGACTGTAGGTTAGCTGTCTGGTCAGGTGAAGGAACCTCAAGATATTCTGGCTGGAAGCTTCGTTGTTTGTTTGCTTGTCATGTTATCTTTTGTTTTTCGAGACAAGATTTCTCTGGGTAGCCCTGCCTGTCATAGAACCCATGCTTTAGATCAGGATGGCCTCACACTAGAAATCTTCCTGCCTCTGCCTCCTGAGTGCTGGGATTACTGCCAGGCTGGGTTAATGGCTTCTTAAACTGTGACTTTTGTAATTGCTTTTCACCCGAGAAATTTTTTATTCTTTTTTTTTTTTTTTTTTTTTTTTGGTAAGAAATAAATTTTTTTCCCTTCGGAGCTGGGGACCGAACCTAGGGCCTTGCGCATGCTAGGCAAGCGCTCTACCGCTGAGCTAAATCCCCAACTCACCCGAGAAATTTTTGTTCCCAGTTTTATAAGCACAGAATGGGTTTAAAAACCCAGCATACCCCAGCTCCGTAAAAAAGAAAAAAAAAAAAAACAGCATGAACTGATCATCATAATTGCATGTATGTCTGTTTGTGCAGTGCTCTTGGGGGCCAGAAAAGGGCATTAGCTCCCTTGGACCTGGAGTTAGACAGTGGTGGGCTGCCATGTGAGTGCTGGGAATTGAGCCCAGGTTTTCTAGAGCAGCCAGTGCTCCTCTCTGTCCAGACCCTGTGCAAGTTAAACCTTGGCCTAATTTTTGGTTCTGTGCAATGTTTTTCAGAGTTGATGGATGTTTTTGAACATTTAATTGTCAGTGCTGAGAATGTCACCTAAATCAGTAGTATACAGCAAAGGGCAGATGTAGTGTTTAGAGCAGTTTCCAAATTTTGTAGAATTAATCGGACTTTTTTTTTTTTTTAAATTCAAGTCAGCAACTCAAACAGGACAATATTTCAAAACAAATACTCTACCACAATATAATTCAGAGACCCTACTAATTTTTTTTTTTTTTTTTTTGGTTCTTTTTTTTGGAGCTGGGGATCGAACCCAGAGCCTTGCGCTTCCTAGGCAAGCGCTCTATCACTGAGCTAAATCCCCAATCCGAGACCCTACTAATTTAATAATGCTGAAGAATGATGAAAAATAATAGTTAAACCATTAAGGTTTTTTTTTTGTTTTTTTGGTTTTTTTTGGTAAGAAATAAATTTTAAGTACAGTAGAGACAACACAGTTGTAACTTGTAACAGTGTGAGTCTGAGCTTGAGGCAGCCTCAGCCTGACGGCACTCTAGACCACAGCTGCTGGGAAGTTCGTGGTGCCTCAGTGTGGGCAAGCACTGCCAAACGCAAGACTGCTATGTGTTTGAGATTCTGGGTGTGGGTGTGGAATTCTAATTCATGGTTTTTGAGAGGCTGTGAGCTATGTCTAGATAATGATGTGAGACTCTCAATCTGGACATAGCACTTTACTAGAACTTGGAGGACTTTCAATCCTGTCTTCTTACCGCCTTAAGGGTTGATCACTTCATGTAGTTCTGAGCTCACGGGAAAATACAGTAGTGTCATCCTCAGATTCTCAGCCACTCATACTAGAAGCTGAAAGGGATAGATTGCTTTCCTGGTAATCAGGTGGACTTCACATTTCTGCATACAAATGTGCTTCTGTTTATGTAATTTTATGTTTTTCTCATCCAAAAAACAGTGTCTAGGGATGGTGTGCATGACTTTAACCCTAGCACTCAGGAGGCAGAGGCAGTCAGATCTCCAAGTTTAAGACCAATTTGGTTTGTATAGCAAATTCCAGACTATCCAGGAATACACAGTGACACCCAAGCTTTTCCTTTTCTAAAAGGATTTATTTATAAATGAGTACACTGTAGCTGTCTTCAGACACCAGAAGAGGGCATTGGATCCCATTACAGATGGTTGTGAGACACCATGTGGTTGTGGGAATTGAACTCAGGACCTCTGGAAGAGCAGTCAGCACTCTTGACTGCTGACGGGTCTTGACTCTGACAGGGTCTTGGCCTTTGGTTCTGGGTATTCTTGAACTCAGTGATTCTCTTGCTTTAGCCTCGAGTGCTGTATCACAGGCACGCACTACCAAGCCTGTCCCAACTAATTGTTCTCAAGATGTAATTCATATACCAAAATGCTTTTAAGTGGCGAGCCGTCTCCCTGACTTTGGATATGTTTAGTAGGTCACACAGGCATGCTAAGCTGCCTCTCCTTTCCACACTGCTCCTTGGTCCACCCTTCTATTTTTTGTCCCTATGCCGGTGTCATTCAGACAACCCCCTGATTGCTGGTCAAATGTTCTATTGAGCTATGCCTCCATCCTTCTCCTCTCCTCACTCCCGACAGCCTCTGGTTTGCTTTCTCTGGGTGTCTCTGTTAGGAACATTCCCCTGCAGCCTGTGACCCTTCGTGTCCAGCCTCTCTGACCTCACCTTTTTTCTTCTTCTTTTTTTTTTTTTATTTTTTTTTTTTTTTTTGGTTCTTTTTTTTTTTTTCAGAGCTGGGGACCAAACCCAGGGTCTTGCGCTTCCTAGGCAAGCGCTCTACCACTGAGCTAAATCCCCAGCCCCAGACCTCACCTTTTTTTATATTGTAGCATGCATCAGCATTTCATTCTATTCTTTTTCATAGTTGACTGGTATTCCAGCACACACATGCATCCACATGTTAGTGGGCTGGCATTAAGGTGGGCGAGTAGTTACTGAGTCTGCTGCTGGGTTTAGTGCTTTTGAAGGTCATGGTGCAGGTTGCTCTACAGTGTGCAAATCCATCGTTCCCTCTGGTAAACTCCGGTAGATGTGCTGCAGAGTGTGCTTGGGCTATGCTGTCATACCAGCCTCGGCACCACATCAGGGTTGTGGGTGTGCTGGTGAGTGAGTGCTGTCTTCTGTCTGATCATTATTTGTACCCCCATATTTTCATGCCTTCACCTTCCAGAGAATTACCCTTCCTGTTTTGCTTTTGTCAACAGGGAGTTGTCACAAATTTTGAAATCTTCCGAATGAGGGAGAAGCAGGTTCCTGTTGACGTTGTTGAGATGAAAGGTAAGCAGGAAGGGCCGTCGTGCCCTTGTCTTGTACAGCTTCTATGTGAGATAGGTGTTCAGAGCGGCGTACTGAAGTGGGATCTCAGCAAGAGCAGCTACCCCAGATCACCCTGACCTAGGTTAGATCTGCACATAGGTTAGGTTGGCTAGCCACAGGACCCTCCTGCCTGCCTTCCTGCCCATTATAGGGCTACAGGGGCACACCATGCCTGGAGTTACCTTGAAGAGCTTCTTGCTGGTTGTATTTTTGTTTTTTTGTTTTTTGGTTTTTTTTTTTTTTTGGAGCTGAGGACCGAACCCAGGGCCTTGCGCTTGCTAGGCAAGCGCTCTACCACTGAGCTAAATCCCCAACCCCTGCTGGTTGTATTTTTGACTGATTTTGTTTGTGTCTGAAATATATTCGTTCTATGCCCATCTGCTCTTGAACACCAATCTTTCTGCCTTGGCCTCTCGAGTATTGGAATTGTAAGCCTGTGCCACCAGGCTTGGCCTGCCTTCCCTTTTTCTCTCTGGAAAAAATAAAAGTATTTCTTTTTTAAGTGGGGTATTTTGAGACAGGATCTCACTATGTATTCTTTGGTACCTGGAATTCATAGAGATCCACCTGCCTTCACCTCCAAAGTGTTGGGATTAAAGGCAAGCACCACCACCGCCCAGCAACATAAAGGTTGATGTACTTTTACTCATATGTTAGTTCCATCCTTAGTCTTAGTGCCTGTGCCTCTCATTGGCTTTCAGTTTGTTTCACTATAGAAGACCACAGCTAAGTTGTTAAGTCCTTAAGTCAGTTAAGGAAAGACAGTTTGGTGGCACCTGCCTGTGATCATAGATTGCAGGAAGCCAGGGCTGGAACAGTCCAAGTTCTAGGCTGGCTTGGACTTGTTATTAACACAACATCCCAACCAGATAAACCAAGTGCTTTTGAACTCTGCTGACTTCTCTTTGCTTTTGCTGTCTTTTGATCTGTGGTCCTGCCAGTAGATTAGGAGTGCTTTTCTCCAATTGAATGAAGATCTTTGAAAATGGAGATTTTGTTATGAAAGATTAGGACAACTGACTCCTCTTTCCTGCTGGTTGTAGAGACCATCATAGCCTTTGCCTGGGAACCCAATGGCAGTAAGTTTGCTGTGCTTCATGGTGAGGCCCCTCGGATATCTGTCTCCTTCTACCACGTGAAGAGCAATGGGAAGATTGAACTCATCAGTGAGTAGTCTGCCCTTGGCCTCTCTCTGCAGAGCTCAGGGGCCGGGATTCTAGCTGTGCGGGAGATGATAGCAGGTTGGGATGACTCAGGACAGGGGGCACATACTTCATATCCACCGAGCCTGGAGTGAGTCAGTAAGTTGGGCCTTACTGCCCCTGCCCTTCAGCCTGGCTTAGCCCTTGAGTCCTCTGCTCGGCTCCGGCAGGAAGGGGTGTTCTCATTCCCTTTCCTGCAGCAGGGCTCACCTAAAAGACACTCCCCTTTGGCATGGGGGCCACGTGTGGCCTTGCTTAGACTCCCAAAGGGCTACTGCCTACTCTTCTTGTCTTTGTTGTGACAGCCCCACAGCAGGGTTAGGGCTTAGGGCAAGCTGAACCTAAACCCACAGTGTTGCCCTCACTGGGATGGAAATACAGGCTGTATTTCATAAGTTCTTTATAGGACACCAGCTACCCTGTTCCCTCTGCTGTAGCAGTCATACCATGGTTTCCTTGGACTTCTGTGAACAGTGTGCTTTCCCTTCACCTGGGTCTAACCATTTGTGACAGAATTAGCTAGTGTGTTGTAAAGTCCACTCTGGTGTTGGTTCTCTTGGATATGTAAGAGGTGGACAATTGCAGACAATCAAAAGGTTTCTGTCCCATTATAACAGACACCAGGAGACGTGTCATTTATCCCCCGGATCTCTGTGATTCAGCTCTCACCAGGGTCACAGTCAATGCTCCTCTGTGCTTTGGGGCCAGATGGGACATTTGTCCTGCAGCTCTCTGTGAATGTGAGACTCTCCCCTCCCCACCCCCCATATGGGAAGATGGCTGTTTTGCCAAGACTGAGAGAGGCTTTGGGTGACCTGGGTTATTGCCGCATTTGCTTTGTCAGTTTCACCCAGGGTCAGGGTGACTGGGAAGATGGTTTGCTTGATGTTCTGTAAGCACACTGAAAGATGGTGATTTTGGTAGCTTGGCCCATGGTGCTGTTGGTGGACACTAAGGGCTCCCGAGATGAGTCAGTGTATTTGCTGTCAGTGCAGTCTTTGCCTGTGAAGCTGAAAATAGTATCCACCAGACTTCTGTAATAGCCAGCAGCCACCACCCAGAAGCATGCATCATGACTTTAGGCATAACTGAACGGGGGCGGGGGTATGATTTTGAAATAGTTCTCCCAAAGTGGCTGGTGGGTTTGTGTTGGAGTCGTATGTGCACTCTGCTTCTGTCAGCTCTCCTCACCAGTGTGGCACTGTGTCTTAGCTGGAGAGGCACCGGCACAGTCCCTCACAGGAACTTATTTTCCTTGCAGAGATGTTTGACAAGCAGCAAGCCAATACCATCTTCTGGAGTCCCCAGGGGCAGTTCGTGGTACTGGCCGGGCTGAGGAGGTGGGTTGGGGCCCTGCCCGCTAAGGCAGCGTCCTGCTCCTGATGGTTTGTGTTGGTGGAGTGCATCATCTCACTAGATATTTATCACAGCCAAGCCTCTGGCCAAACCAGGCTGATTGAAGTAGTGACTTGCAGATGACATGTCCTCTGTGATCGTAGCCGTGCACCCCTCCTGTGAATCCCACGTCTTCCAGTGGGACAGATGCATAGCTGGAGGCTGTCCTGCCCTCTGGTTGGGGTGCCTTTCACTTGTTCCCCTGCATTCCAGCTGAGCACATAGGAGTAGTGAGCAAGTCCAGCCCTGCCCTCTGCTGGGAAGGACTACTGTGGCTTGCTCCCACCATGGACGCTTCCACACACAACATCTTCTCTAGACGCCACAGAGCACTGAGTACACCATTCATGTCCTTGGGAAATTTGTCACTGTGAGGGCGATAGGGCCCAGGGAACTAACTTCAGCCCAGCAGAGCCCTTGGTCCTTTCTCACCCTTGTAACTCAGTTGGAGTGAGGGGCATTGGACCTCTCAGTAGGGTGCAAGGGGATTGTGGGATACAGCTGCCCTGTCATCCCACAGCATGAATGGCGCCTTGGCGTTTGTCGACACTTCAGACTGCACCGTCATGAACATTGCAGAGCACTACATGGCCTCCGACGTCGAATGGGACCCAACTGGCCGCTATGTGGTTACCTCTGTGTCGTGGTGGAGCCATAAGGTAGACGATGGCAGGTGCTGGGCCCTTGGGGAATGAAGTCTCTCAGGGCCAGGGACAGATACTGTTTTCTGTAGGATTGTTGTATCCAGGGACCCCAGGGTGAGAGGGCATTACTCACGAACTTTTGTGGCTTAGGGAGACAGTTTGGTCCACTGTTTCTCAAACTCACTGCTGAGAGGCCAGCTGCTAGAGCATTGGGCATGTCTGCTTGGCAGGGCCTGCTGGAGCATGGGTCACTGCCTCCTGTGTTTACCATTGGGTGGACAATTGAGCCAGTCCATGCAAACAAAACCTGTGAGCTCAGAGGGCTCCAGCTGATGAGATGACCTCTTGCTTGCCAGATGGCTTTGAGTAGTATCTGGCATAGCACTCTCTGTGTTCGTTCATTCCAGGGTGTGCTGTCTGGAACCCATCCCAAGTGCCAGTGCAGCACAGCCCATCCCAACACTTGTTTAATTTAGCATCTTGTAGGACTGGGAATGTCAGTGCATAGCAGCTGCCTGGGTTCTACCCCAGCATCTCCCACCTCCATAAAAGGGGAGGGAAGGAAGTGAGAGTCTTCCAAGCCCGTGTGGGACTGGGCCATTTAGTTCACACAACTCCTAAAGAGCGGGTTGGCAGCAGGGAGCCCAGCGTTTGAGTCAGAGCTCAGTTAAGAGTCCTGCCAGGAAAGCTAAGCTGTAGTTGCTGCTGTTCTGATTGGCACTGCTGTAGAAGGTTCTGGTCATAGACCAGTGATCAGCAGGCCCCTGCAGGAGGGGCAGGGGTTGGTTCTGTCTCCATTGTGCTGTGTCTTGGGCAACCAGAGCACAGGTTGGTGCTGTGCTGCCAAGAGTAAAGGTCCTAGGGTGGCCTTGCACATTTTGCATGATGGGCCCCACTGCCCTCTAGGTGGACAATGCTTATTGGCTGTGGACCTTCCAAGGTCGTCTTCTCCAGAAGAACAACAAGGACCGCTTCTGCCAGCTGCTCTGGAGACCAAGGCCCCCAACACTCCTCAGTCAGGATCAGATAAAGGTCTGTGTTCCCTGCCTAGTTGGGGTAAGGGAACGGTTGTCCATCTATGACTGCACAGGGCAGTCAGTGGGGAGTGGAGGAGGTAGGCATGGAGAGGGCTCTGAGATGAGGACCAATGAGACCTGACCTGAAGCTGTGTCAGGTAAGGCAGTGCTTATAATCCCAGGAGGCTGAGGCAGGAGGATGGCGAGTTCTTTTCAGACTCTGGGGTCACTACAAGATGACCTTATCATGTCTTCCTTCCCTTCCCCCTCCCCACTTCTTCAGAAAACCCATGACAGTCAGTCTAAGCCAGACAGGCTGTGCACAAGTTCCAGTGGGATTGGGAGAGCTCAGAAGGGGTTATGTAATGGGATAGGCTTGTGGTGCTAGGTCAGAGCCGGGAGTGACTCAGCCTAGGAATCCTCTCCATGAGTGATCTGGGCATGCTGGTGCCCTGGGGCTGGTCCTGAAGGCTGTCGTCACTGCACATGGCATCTTTGTGACAGCAGTTGTGGATATTGCTTTGAAGGCTCAATCCTGAGAGACTTGTCTTGGTTTCAGCAAATTAAAAAGGATCTGAAGAAATACTCTAAGATCTTTGAGCAGAAGGATCGCTTGAGCCAGTCCAAAGCTTCAAAGGTGAGCCTAAGGGGGATGCCCATAGGAGCCCATCTCTATCTTACCCTGGACACTAGTCAGAAGGAGTGCCAGGAGCCTGGTCTGGCTTGTTCTCCCGCTGTGAAGGGTAACTAGCAACGGGGTCAGAGGCCATCACTGGTCCTTGGAACCAGCACCCACTAACACCGAGTAAAGGCTGGCTTTTCCTTGCTAGCAGCAGGAGGGATATGATTAGGAAGAGAAGGTCCCACTTAAGGGAGGCTCTCCAGAAGGGTTGTCTGGCACACAAGGCACTGACATCTTCTGCACTCACCAATGGGTGCTACATAGGGCAGGACCATTGTCATTGAGCAAGAATGTCCTGGATGGGGGCTGGAGAGATGACTCAGTGGTTAAGAGCACTGGCTGCTCTTCCAGAGGTTCTGAGTTCAACTCCCAGCAACCACATGGTGGCTCACAACCATCTATAATGTAATTTCCTGCCCTCTTCTGGTGTATAGGCATATATGCAGGTAGAGCACTGTGTACACAGTCTTTTTTAAAAAAAAAAACCAAAAACAAAACAAACAAAAAAACCCTAAGAATGTCCTGGTTAGCCCTACAACCTTCCCTACCTGACAGGAACTGGTGGAAAGAAGGCGGACCATGATGGAGGACTTCAGGCAATACCGAAAAATGGCCCAGGAACTCTATATGAAGCAGAAGAACGAGCGTCTAGAGCTACGGGGAGGTAACCAAGTTTCTGGGCTTGTCTGCAAATGGAGTGGTCCCCCCGAGGGCCCTGCAACCGGCTTTGCAGCCATGTCCCAGGGGTCAGTCAGTTGTCTATTCTCTCAGGGGTGGACACTGACGAGCTGGACAGCAACGTGGATGACTGGGAGGAAGAGACCATTGAGTTTTTTGTCACTGAAGAGGTCATTCCTCTGGGAAGTCAGGAGTGACCTCAGCACTGTGGTAAGACTTGGGAACATGAAGATGGGTTTGCTGATGAGTCTTTGACTGCTTGTCAGACCACAACAGAGAAGACACCCCAGGAAGATGGCGGTGCTGCCGCTAGTGGTTGTAGGAGCTTGGGGTGAAGCAGAGGCGGGCATGACCATCTCCAGATCAGGCACAGCACTGTCACCCATGTTGATATTGTTGGTACAGGCTACAGTACAGGAGTGAGTGTCTGTCTGCCTGCATGTGGTACTTAGTGCTGGGCTCCTTCAGGAACCAGGAGAGAGAATGAAGCCTCTCAAGGCCTGGAGTGTGCTCAGTAAAGAATCCAGCTGTGGTCCCTTGCTCTGTGTCTGACTAAATGCTGGTTCATCTGTTGCAGTGTCACTGTGCCGTGCCCAAGATCCAAGGCCACACTCTTCACAGAGAGCCTCGGGCTGGGTTCTCACCTGTGCTTTCGTGCTCTGGACTGCGAGTGCACCCAGGGTTCTTCCATCCCGACACAGCTCTGTGCCTTCAGCCCCGGGTCCTCAGCGGGGACACTCGAGCCTCTGCTCTCACAATGCCCTGTTTGGGTTTTTATCAGCCCTGTCTGCATTGGAGCCTCACTGCAGTGTTCCTGGTGGCTCCTTTAACTCCTGCTGCTGCCCATGGGGTTTCCAGAGCCTCCACTTCCAGCTCAGTGGGATTTCCATTCATGGACTTGCTGTTCCTGTGTGGGCCAGTGTCATGTGGCCATCAGGAAGTCTGCACACCCAACACTTACTGTGCCAGAAACTCTGGAGGCACCCAGCACCTCACAGCTGTTCAGGTTGTGGCAGGGCCTCTGCTCAAGTTGGATGTGGAAATAAAAGCAACCCTGTGTGAAACACTGTCCTGATCTCTCTGTAGCTCAAAGTGGCCTGGAGGCCTGCCCCTTCCCTCTCCCTAGGGTGAGGTGGGGGTATGTGTGCACTGCTCCTGGGTGGTTGTTGAGAGCCTGCGTGTCGGAACCTCGGGATACATTGGACAGGTTGGAAGGCGGGTACAGAGGGGGCCAGCCACTTGACGTGTATCTGTGAGGTTACCTAGTGTCCAGCAGAGAAGACAGCAGACAGGCGTAGGTGAGCTTCACCCAGCATGAGCTGTGTGTGTGCTGCTCTCCCTGCATTTCACAGGTGGCTCCCACCTGCCTCTGCACCTCTGGTGAGCAGAGAGCCACCCCGCAGGGCCTGCAGCCATCCCATGTCTGTAGAGCATGTACATCTAGCAGAGGACAGGCCATGCATATGGAGCAGACGACCAGATCAGTGGTCTCACGCTTCACTGGGAGGTGGCTCACCATTCCTCCCGTGTCTTGGGTTCTTTATTCCTTTGACCTCTCTGCAGTTAGATCATGGTTGCAGGCCTCTTCAGTTTACCCCACAGCGTTGGCCACCCCGTGTTCTTTAAACAGTCTTTTTTGTTTTTGTTTTTTTGTTTTTGTTTTTTTTTTAGTTTCATAGCTCTTCACTTTGAAACTTGATTGTGATTTGTTTTTGTGATTTGTTTCTGTGATTTGTAAGTAAAAGCAGTTGTGTGGTGCAGCTGGAATTTAGGGAGAGCTCCTGCCCCAGGACAACCGCTCAGTGCTTGGGAGGGTTTAGGAGAGCTACAGACTTAAACTCCGCCTTGGCTCCAGGATGGGTGGGGATGTACCTTTGGGCCCTAATCCCAGCCAATCTTTCTTGCCCTGTGTCGTCAGGCATTTCCTGGCTTCCAAGGTTGACCAAGGAGGAATGTAATCTAAGGAGAGGTCACTCTGGCCTTCCACAGCTGATCAGTTTGATTTCTGAGAGAGGGGTGGCTTGCTTCAGGGGAGCCTGGAACTTCTGTTTCCCATGACCCAAGTGTTGTTAGCCTGAGCTCTAGGCACAGTGCTCTCAGCCCAAGTCCTCATAGCATCAGTCTATAGCTTCCTTTTGTTCTTGTCAAGATTTGAGTTTCTCTTATGTAGGCTTGACTGTCCTGAACTTGCTTTGTAGACCAGGCCTTGAACTCAGGAGATCCTCTGGGATTAAAGGAATGTGCCACAGCCAGGCGCTGGCATGCAGGCCTTTATTCCAGTACTCAGGAGGCAAGTGGGTTTCTCAGTGTGAGGCCAGCCTGCTCTACAGTGAGTTCCAGGACAACAAGGGCTACACAGAGAAACCATGTTTGAGAAGATAAGGTGTCACTACTACCCAGCAACTTTTTTTTTCTAATGTGTGTGTCTTATACTTGTATGTCTGTGTACTACACTACATGTACAGTGGTCTATAGGCCAGAATTCCCTGGAACTAGAGTTAACAGACACTTGTTACCTGTTCTGTGGGTGCTGGGAATTGAACCTGGGTCCTATGGAAGAGCAGTCAGTACCTTTTTACCTGCTGAGCCCTCTCTCCAGCCCCTTTTTGTGATTTCTGCCAAAAGGCAGGACAGTGTTTAGAATGCCAAACAGTTTTTTGTTTGTTTGTTTTTTAATATTTTGGGTCTAGGCTGATCTCGCAGACTTCCTGAATGCAGGGCTTAAAGGTGCACATCACCACTACCCAGCTAAACATGACTCTTTCTAAAAAGTAGTTTTTACTTAATTTTGTGTGTGTTTTATTTGCATGCTATGCATGCTTGTAGAGGTCAGGGAAACCTGTAGGAAGGTTTTTCTGCTTGGTGTGCACCTAGAAGTTGAACTTAGATAACTAGACTTGTAAGCAAAGTGTCTTCCCCCGCTGAACCAGCTCCTGAGCCTGGCTCTTTGTTTTGTTTTTTTTTTTTACATATTTTGTATGTGTGCTATATGCATATGGAGGCCAGAGGTCAACTTGTAGGAGTTGGTTCTCCTTCCACTGTGGATCCCAGGGCTGGAACTCAACATCTGGCTTCAGGGCAGGTACCTTTACCTGCTGAGCCATCCTACCATTCCCCAAGCCTGGTTCTTAATAGCTCCTGCCACCCCAGGTTACCTGCACGACATTGCTTGTGCAGTCTTCGCTGGGCTGGCACATTCACAGGGCAGGACTGTCCCCCGAGGGATCCTGTGGAGGAAGTAAAGCAGTAAGTCCACCAGATCATCCCAAAGCCCACACTGGGTGTGCAAATGGACACCAAAGGCCGGACGTGTCACCAGGAACTTGGTTATCTATGAAAGACCCTGGCAAGATCGCTGCCAGCTGAAATGGTCATGTTTGGCATCAGCTGCTGTTTAGTCTGCTCAGGTAGAGCGACAAACACACTGGCCTGCTGTTCTCAGGTGGCCCCTCTGGGTGAATCAGTGCTCTTGGGCTCCGCACTACAGGTTCTGTAGGGTGGGCTCGGCTCTAGCTCCTGTGGCATAAGGGAGCTTAGAGATAGGCTGAACAGAGTTCTTGTTAGATCCCTATTGTGGCCTCTCTGAGGTCTGCCTGGCTGCTTTCGGAGTACTCAAACCACAAGGGCTGCCCAGGCCAGAGACAGGAAGGGGTGACTCCAGGTTAATAGATGAGCTGAATGCTGGCCCAGCCCCACCTCTGGGGACCCAGCTGATGTCATCAGAGTGAGCCTGGGGAGCAGGGCAGGGCTGAGCTGGCAGGCTCTCCTTGCCTCCGATTCAGCTTGGTTAGCTGGGGGCCCCTAGTTCTGACTTGCAGGATGCCCTCCCAACAGACCACAGACCCCTCTCCTGCTCGGGGCAGCCCAACCCTGAGGGAGATGGAACCCAAGGACCAGCAGCTCATGGTGAGTCCCTTTTCTCATGGCCCTGCTAACCTCTCCAGCCTCTCCCAACCTCTCCACCCCTGAGGAGAAACCCCAAACCCATGCTCAGATCAGTCTTCCTAGCCTTTAAGGAACAGTGTTCCACTTCTGGTTCACCTTTTCCTTTCCTGGAACCCAGAGATACTATCCTACTTTCTCACTGTGGGACTCTAGACACCTGTACCCCCATTTCTGAACCTCTGTCTTCAGCCCAGGGTCTGAACTACAACCCCAGCCATGGGGCAGGCCTCATTCAGGCTCCTTGGACCCTCAACTCATAGAACCCAGCCGGCCACCTGTGACTGGTTAAGAGAAAACTGGCCTTGTGTCTTCTATGGTATCATCAAAGGATACTGTTACACAGAGGCTGGCAGAACTGAGGGACATGCAAAACACAGGCTCCCTTCCTGAATGCTCATAAAGGTGTTTCCTTTCTGATCACAGCTAACATGGGCATCTATGTGACCTTGGGCAAGTTGTTCCTCTGTGTTCCATGGGAGTGATGTCACCACTGAGTCCTCAGAGCCTCTCTAGGAGGCAGGAACAGCTCCGTGCAAGTCGAGTCTAGGGGGTGAATGAATGGGAGATGCTCACTGAGCACAGGCAAATGGGAAGTGGGAGTCTAGCTGAGGGTCTTGGTGCTGCCCGTGCCCTGTCCACAGGTGGCGCTTCGGATCCGCCCACTCAACAGTACAGAACTGGAGGAAGGAGCCACTGTCATCGCACACAAAGTTGGGGACCAGGTGAGGCTAGAGGCATTCTCTTAACAGAGGCACCTGGTGGCCAGGCGCTCTCTGTGTGTGTGTGTGTGTGTGTGTGTGTGTGTGTGTGTGTGTGTGTGTGTGTGTGTTCCTTGGGTTTGACAGCAGGTAATTTTTCCCACTCCTGAGCCTTCCCACCAGTCCTGTTTGGTGTTTGAATGACTTCTTGGGGACCTGGGACTCATTGGTGATGTTAGGCAGGATAGACAGTGAATCCCAGGGATTTTCTTGCTTCTGCCCGCCTAAGCAGTGGGACTACAACCATGTGCCACCATGCCTAGCTCTTTGGGTGGGTTCAAACCCCTGTCCTCAATCTTGCATGGCAAGCACTTTACTAACTCGGCTTCTGCTTCTCTCCCCTCTCTCCTTTCGCCCCTCTCCCCTCTCCCTCCCTCCCCCCCTGTATATATGTGTATATCATATATATATATATATATATATATATATATATATATATATCTTCTTTCAGTTTTTCTTTTGCGTCTCACTGTATACAGCCCAGGTTCACATAATACTTTACTATGTATCCCAGGCTAGCTAGTCTTGCACTTACAGCAATCCTCCTGCCTCAGCCTCCCAACTTTTTAACAGACAATGCATGAGAGCGAATTCTTTGGGAGTGAGGACACGGGGCAGTGGTAGGAGACTTGGCAGCAGAATTAGCATGCCAGGCCTGATTTCAGAAACTAGAGGACTGCTGGCTACAGGCTGGGGCTCAGGCTGCCGATGCCAAGGACTTTCAAAGGAAGACTCAGTGCTCACCTGTCCACACCTCAGAAGCCTTTGTTTGGCTGTCACTTAGACTCTCAAGCCAGGCTTTGTAAGACATACAGAATGTCCATCCCTGTCGGTCACTAGGGAGGTTAGTGCGGTGCTCTGTGAGAGGAGGCTCAGGCTAGGTGTTTATACTTGAGCTGACAACCCAAGCGGTGAATAGATAAAGATCCCTGCCAAAGGCTGCCCACTGGGGCTCAGAGTGCCCAGGAGAGGGGCCCATTGGCAGAGCTACCATTGGGGTGAGTCAGCACTGAGGTCACCGACTGCTAAACAGTGCACACCCGGTCCTAGGCACAACAATAAAGACACAAGTCAGCTGAGAATGAGGGCTGAGTAGCGAAGGCAGGGCCAGTGCTTCCTATGTGTGGATGCCTGACTGAGCAGTAGAGAAGGCAGTGTGAGGAGCTGGAGGGACAGCTTAGGAATTAAGAGCGCCAGCTGTTCTTCCAGAGAAGCACCCATGTGGTGTCTCACAGCCGTCTGTAAACTTCAGTACCAGGCAGGCGATTGGACACCCTCATAGTTTCTGTAGGCACTAGGCATGCATGTGGCATGCACACATACATGCAGGCAAAAGACTCATACACATAAAAACCTTCAAACATCAAGGCAAAGGGCTCTAGGGACAGCTCCATTAAGTATTTGCTGTGCATGCAATGAAGACCTGAATTGTAAGCCCAGCTCACAGGAAAAGCTGGGGGTAATGGCAACAATCTTAGCACTGGGGCAGTGGAGACAGGAGGGCCCTTGAGGTCCCATGGTTAGCTAAGCTAGCCAATTCTCATGAGCCCAGGAATCAGTGAGAGAACATGTTTTTAAAAAGAAAAAAGAGAGTGGAGGGTCTGGGTGTGCCTGCGCACATCTTAAATCTCAGCACTTAGGAGGCAGAGACAGGCAGATCTCTGTCTGAGACTTTGAGGCCAACCTGGATCTAGAGAATGGAGTTCCAGGATAGCCAGTGCTATATAGGGTAGCCCTGTCTCAAGAAAGCAAAGAACAATAACAACAAAAGATGGAGAACGTTGAGAAGATGCCAGCCTCTGGCCTTGAGTGCATACACAAGCATGCATACACACAAAATTAAGGTGAAATTAACACCACAGAAATTCTTTTTGTCTTCCTCCTCCTCCACCTCTTCCCCTCCTCCTCCCCTCCTCTCCTCCTCCCCTCCTTTCCTCCTCCTCCTCCTTCCAGTGACTTCCCATGTAACTGAGGCTAGCCTTGAACTCCCGCCTCAGCTCCTGAGTGCTTCAGTGACAGAGGCACACCACTACCTGGTTCAAATTTCATGTTTTCCTGTTCGTGGGTTTATTACTACTTTACTTATCACTTTATATCGCACTCGTGGCCCCCTCCCAGTCACTCCCTCCCACAATCCTTTTCCCCAGCTCCCCTTCTCCTCTGAGCAGGTGGGGACCTCCTCGGGTCTCCCCCACCCCGGCACATCAAGCTAGAAGAACATATCCCTTGTACCGGCAACACCCCTCCCCTTGGGACAGCATTCATTCTCATAGCTATCCCATGAATAGCTCCAGTTGTTCAGGACCCACATGAAGACCGAGCTGCACATCTGCTACATATGAGCAGAGAGGCCTAGGTCCAGCCCGTGTATGTTCTTTGGTTGGAGGTTCAGTCTCTGAGAGCCCCATGGATCTAGGCTAGTTGGCTCTGTTGGTCCCTGTGGAGCTCCTATCCCCTTAGGGGCTGCAATCCTTCCTCTTACTCTCCCATAACAGTCCCCAAGCTCCATCCACTGTTTGACTGTGGGTGTCTGTCTGCATCAGTCTGTCTGAGTCAGCAGCTGGATGGGGCCTCTCAGAGGACAGCCATGCTAGACTCCTGTCTGCAAGCATAACAGAGTATCATTAATAATGCTTGCCCATGGGATAGCTGTGAGAATGAATAGAAATCTGCAACTAATGGGCGGGGGAGGGGGAGCATCTCCAGGAAAATAGAGACCAGGTGTAAGGGAGGCACCAAAGAATCAATGGGGGTGTCCTCACCTGTGACACGCAACATCCGGGATATGGAACCTGAAGAGGCCACCTCCTGTAACCAGGCAGGAACCCCAATGGAACAACAGGGACACCAACCCACCCACAAAACTTTTGACCTAAAATTCATCCTGTCTATAAGAAATGCAGGGACATGGGCCAATGAGTAACGGGCCCAACTTGAGACTCACCTTTTCTTTTTTTTCTTTTCTTTTTTCTTTTTTTTTTTTTCCGGAGCCAGGGACCGAACCCAGGGCCTCACGCTTGCTAGGCAAGCGCTCTACCACTGAGCTAAATCCCCAACCCACCTTTTCTTTTTTTTAAGATTAAAATATAATTACATTACTTTCCCCTTCCCATTCCTTCTCTCGACCTTGTCGTGTCCCTAACCCCTCCTCTTCAAGCAAACAATTGATCTTTTACAGCTACGCAGTCAGCATTATCTATCCAGGGTTTTCTCCCTGTGAGAGACACCCCACACCTGTCACCTGCTACCCCACTTTTGACTCTGGTTTTCTGGACATTTCCTATGTGACCTTCTGTGTGTGGCTCAATGGTTTTGAGATTCATCTGTGCTGTGATAAGTTCAATTCTCTTCCTTCTCCTTCCTCTTCCTTCCCCTCCTCCTCCTTTTCCTCCTCTTGTGCTTCAGTCTATGTAGACCAGGCGGGCCTCAAACCCATAGCAATCCACTTGTTCCCAAGTGCTGGGATTAAAGGTGTGCACCACCAAACCCAGTTACTGTTCTTTGGGAACCCAGGGTTCCCCCAGCCTCACATAGGTGCCTCAGTGCCCTCTCGCCCGAGCTCTGACTCCTGGAGTCAGTTCAGGACACAACTCCCCTCTCCACCCAAACATTCCATCATGTGCCTCTTTAAAACAAAAGGCATTCTCATCGGGTGGGGCGACTCACGCCTGTAATTCTGTCACTAGCTGGTTAAGGCAGGAAGATCATGAATTCAACGGCAGCCAGCCTGGGCTGCATAGCTACACCCTTTCTCAAACAAAAAAATAAGGGCTACGGAGACTGTCAGAGGGTCTTGGTTAGAACACCCAGCACCCATGTAAAAAGCGGGGCACAGCCATATTGACACATCTGTAATCCACATGTTGTAGGGAACAGGTTTGCTGTGGCTTGCTGGTGACTCTGACATTAGTGAGAGACCCTGTCTCAAGGGAATAAGGCAGCCTACACATTAAAAGAAAAAAAAAAAAAGGCAGGTGATGGTGGCCTAGACCTTTAATCCCACCTAGGAAGCAAAGGCAGGCAGATCTGTAAGTTCCAGGCCAGCCTGGTCTACAGAGTTCCAAGACAGCTAGGGCTGCACAGAGACACCCTGTCTTGAGAAACAAAAGCCAAAACCGTTCTTGCCACATCCGTGGATACTCCACGAATCGACCTGACTAGGATATTGAGGGGATGAAGAAAAGACAAACACAGAAAAACTCTTGGATCCAGAAGCTTGCAGGTCCCAGAGCTCAGGCTCAGTGTGTTTATTTTATGCAGTTGAACAGGGAGGTGGGGTCATTGCATTCCAATAAACAGGGAAGCAGGAGGAACAGTGTAGGGAGAAGTCTTCAGGCTGTAGGTATCTAGCGAAGACGCCTATGACAGGCAGTCTGCACACATGGACCAGGGGACGGCTTTATAATGACTCTGAGCTTCACTCTGGGAAGGCTTTGCCACTCCCAAAGACTTGCTGGGGTCCTTGATCCAGCAGTGCCCAAGTCAACAAGACAATTTACTCAGGACTTCACTTTGACCCCTGCACATTCTGGCATCTGGAAGAGCAGCCAGTGTTCTCAATCACTGAGAGCCATCTCTCCAGCCCTGCTTTTAGCTTCTTGAGAAACCTCCACACTGGTTTCCAGAATGTCCCAACCAGTATGTGTCCCTACCAACTGTGAATAGACATTAATGTTTGTTCATGGTAGCCATTTTGACAGAGGTGAGATGGAATCTTAAAAGAGATTTAATTGGCATTTCTACCATGGCTAAGGATGTTGAACACTTTTTAAACAAACATGTAGGAGTTTTTTGCCTGCACGTATGTCAGTGCATCACATTCGTGCCAGCTGCCCGTAGAGCCCAGAAGATGGCATTGAATCCCCTAGAACTGAAGTCACAAGTGCTTTTGAACCACCCAACACAGATGTTGAGGACCAGATACAGGTCTTTTGCAAGAGTAACTAGTGTTCTTAATGGCTGAGCCATCTGTCTTTTCTCTGTCTTGTTTTTAAAAAAAAGTCAAGTGAATAAATACCAGTGATGGCATACACCTTTAATCCCAGCACTCAGGAGGCAGAAGCAGACAGATCTCTGAGTTCGAGGCCAGCCTGGTCTACAGAGTGAGTTTCATAATAGGGTTATACAGAGAAACACTGTCTCAAAAATGAATGAATGAGGGCTGGAGAGATGGCTCAGTGGTTAAGAGCCCTGACTGCTCTTCCAGAGGTCCTGAGTTCAAATCCCAGCAACCACCTGGTGGCTCACAACCATCTGTAATGAGATCCGATGCCCTCTTCTGGTGTGTCTGACAGCTACAGCGTACTGATATTAAATAAATAAATAAATCTTTTTTTTTTTAAAAGAAGAAGAGCTGTATACTCTCTTTGGTTCCGGATGCCTTCAAAACCAGCTTCGCACCACAGCCTTCCAGAAATACTTGGATTTTTAGAAGTCCTGTTCCTAGCAGGCCTCCACAGGCACCAAGATGGCAGAGAGACATTATTATTATTATTATTATTATTATTATTATTATTATTATTATTGGTGGTGGTGGTGGTTTGTGCGCTTATGCGTGTGCATACGTGTGTGTGATGGATACAGGCTTGCATGTCACAGACAGCTCTTTGGACTCAGTTCTCTCCTTCCACCTGCTGGGATAAAACACCATGACCAAGGCAACTGGAAAAGTTTACTTGACCTTATAATTCCAAAGAGATTAGAGTTTGTCAGGTCAGCGTTACTATTGCTGTGATAAAACATGATCAAAAGCAAGTTGGGGAGGAAAGGGCTTATTTTGCTTACACTCCCACAGCACTATTTATCATTAAAGGAAGTCAGGAAAGGAATTCAAGTCGGCCAGGAACCTGGAGGCAGAAGCTGAAGGCAGGAGCTGATGCAGAGGCCATGGAGGGTGCTGCTTACTGTTTTGCTCAGTCTGCTTTCTTTCTTTTCTTTTTTTTTGGAGCTGAGGACCGAACCCAGGGCTAGGCAAGTGCTCTACCACTGAGCTAAATCCCCAACCCCCTCAGCCTGCTTTCTTATAGCACCCAGGGCCACTAACCCAGGGGGTGGCACTACCCACAGTGGACTGGGCCCTCCTCACTCAATCACTAATTACAGAAATGCCCTACTGGCTTTCCTATAGTCTGATTGTGTGGAGACATTTCTTTTCTTCAATTGAGATTCCCTCCTCTTAGATGACTTTAGCTTGAGTCAAGTTGACATAAAACTAGTCCGTGTGACACAGCGGAGTCATGGCAACTGGAGCTGGAAGCTGAGAACTCGGATCTTGAACTGCAAGCAGGAAGCAGAGAGAACACGTTGGCGAGGGTGCATGGCTTTGAAGATTTATTTTATTTATTATATATAAGTACATTGTGGTGGCGCACGCCGGTAGGATTTGCTGAAGGAGGCAGAGGCAGGAGGATCACGAGTTCGAGGCCAGCCTGGGGTGCATGGCTTTGAAACCTCCAGGTCAGCCCCAAGCGACATACTTCCTCCAGGAAGGCCACACCTCCAGCAAGGCCATGCCTCCAACAAGGCCACGCCCCCCAGCAAGGCCACTCCTCCTAATTCTTCCCAAACAGCAGCACCAACCGGGTGGCCAAGTATTCAAATAGCTGCATATGCAGGACGTTTTACCCAAACTGCAACCCATGGGCCCTGGGCATGGCACTCAGGCTGGCAAACTTGCATGGTCAGCTCCTTTACCTGCTGAGCCATTTCAGTGCCCCAGCTACATACATACATATATACATGCATGCATGCATACATGCATGCATACATGCATACATACATTTATTTAACTTCATACCTATTCATTCTAAGATTCTTCTCGGTGGTTAAGGTCTCTTTTGTATAGAATCTGAAAATAAGGGGTTGGGGATTTAGCTTAGTGGTAGAGCGCTTGCCTAGTAAGCACAAGGCCCTGGGTTCGGTTCTCAGCTCCGAAAAAAAAGAAGAAAAAAAGAATCTGAAAATAAGGATAATGTTCGCTAATGTTCATTATACCGACAAAAATATTTTTCTGGGGCCAACAAGATAGCTCTGCAAGGAAAGGTGCTTGTGGGCAAGCCTGATGATCTGAGTTCAAATCCTGAACTCCCACAGAAGAGTAGGAGGGCCCCAACTCCCAAAAGTCCCTCCTACTATGGCATACACGTCCCTACCCTTGCACATCAGTGACTCACAACTCTAACATCCATCTCATGCCCTGCTGTTCAGAGGATCCCGGCTGAAGACCCATGTAAGTTCTCCTTCAGCCCTGTCCTGGCCACTGTGGCACAATGCATCCCCAGGAGGAAAGAAAGCACAGAGAATCGGCTTATGTCACCAGCAAGTGCTGGCCAGAAGCCAGGAGAAGCCCTGCCAGAGCCCAGCCTCTCAGAACTGCAGTTTCCAAAGCTAAGAACACAGGAGGGGCAAGTAGTGGTCATGTGACAGGACCCCTAGAACCACCCAGATCTGTCTCCACTTCCTTGGTTTCTCTCCTGTGCTCAGCCCCATGTCTCCATCAGCCAGGTTACAATTGGCCTCTACCCATTTCCCTGCCCCCTGTTGTCCCTGGGGCAGACTCCTTGAATCCCTTTGCCTCCGAGGATCTTAACAGACTTGCCTGATAATAATGTTTATAGGGACTGAGGGGCCCTGGGGACTGCCAGGCTCTCAGAGAGTGGAGCATGTAGTGGAGGCTTTGGGACAGACTCTTTACCTCCCCTGTCCTGTGAGAAAGTAACCCGTCCAGCACCTTATAGTTTCCACAGCCTCCTGCTTTCTCCGACAGCATTAGTTCATAGGACCATCTGTCAGTATGAAGCAGAGTGTGTGAGCGGTATTGTGGTGTGCTGGGTAGGGCTGTTGAAGCACGGCAGATGGCTTTTCCTTGCCTTGGGGTTATCTGAGGCCATTTATGTGAGTATGGAGCCTACTGGCTGGGGGAGGGGGTGTATGGTCATGCCTTGGGTGAGGGACATCAGGTGACACTGTCCCCCAGTGAGTGAGTGAGAGACAGGGTAAGGTGTTCACTAAGGAGGCATAAGGACCTGAGGTTGGATCCCCAGAGCCCACACAAAAGCCAGATGCAGCCATGTGAGCCTGTAACTCTAGACTAGAGAACAGTAACAGGAAGGTGCCAGCAGGGCTAGCGGAAGCCATGAGCTCCAGCCTCAGTGAGAGGCTGTCTCAGGAACTGGAGTTATGATTGAGAACGACATCTCAGGGCGGCAGTGGTGGTGAACATCTTAAACCCAGCACTCAGGAGGCAGAGGCAGGCAGATCTCTGAGTTTGAGGCCAGCGTGGTCTACAGAGAGTGAGTTCCAGGTCAGTTAAAGCTATAGAGTAAGACCCTGTCTTAAAAAAAAGGGGGGGGGGTTGGGGATTTAGCTCAGTGGTAGAGCGCTTGCCTAGCAAGCTCAAGGCCCTGGGTTCGGTCCTCAGCTCAAAAAAAAAAAAAAAAAAAAAAAAAAAAAAGACATTCTGACCTTAGCTTCTGCATATGAACACAGAGAGGTGGAGAGAGGGAGAGAGAGAGAAAGAACATACAAACTTACAGCCATTTCTGGCCCTGACCTTTGTTTCTGGATAAGGCCACAGTTCTGGGGTGCTTGCTAGGGTCTGATTGGCCCTCCCCTAACCCCTTTGTCTTACTGTGTCCAGGTGGTTGTGCTCATGGACCCAGGCGAAGACCCAGAGGACACGCTGCGAGCACACCGGTCCCGGGAACGTACCTTTATATTTGACACCGTATTCGACCAGCAAGCCTCTCAGGTGCTTACCACCCCCTCTGCCTCGAATTCCAGGAGCACCCTGGGCCCAGGTGCTGGGATGTCTCATGTCTGTCCTCCTCAGACTCTCCCTGAGAAGCAAAGAAGGTTGTGGGGAGAAAACCCATCCCAGGGATCAAGTGAATGTGGCCTTCCCATGGGCACAGGGCTCGTCGGGTCCTGCTGCCTGCTCTGGGGGCTTCTCTTGAGTTGTTCACCTGTTCCCTCACTGCACATGCTTTAGGGACACACGGGCTATAGGACAGGGGAAAACTGAGCACACATGTGCTCCTCATTGTAACACAGGTGGCCAGCAAGGGCCTCTCCAAGGAGGGCCATCTAGGCTGAGGCTGTCATGAGAACAGGCAGGGGTCTAGCAAGAGGAGCCCGTAGCATGTACATCTCACAGACAGGGAGTGTCAAGGAGCTCACACAGCAAGGCCCAGGGCTGTGTCTGGACCAGGCATTGGTCTCTTCTTTCTCATACATCACATATATCACTGCCACCCTCTGTAAGATCAGAAGGTGGTACCACATGCAACTTAACCACACAGAGGGGAGCTGGGGCTCATTGGGAGTAGCAATGAAGGTGGGGTTTGAAGAAATGATCTGGAAATGGAATGTCAGGGCACCAGGCTAGCAGCATCTGGGGGAGACTTTGGATCCAAGTAAAACAGGACAAGGTGGGAAGCCGTGCACTCCTGCCCTACTATGAGACTGTCCTACTGTGAGAGGGAAGGTCAGCTGCCCTGTATTCAATACCAGTGTTCTCACATCTTTGCTTTAAGATTTAAAAATGTATGTGTGTATGTATATATATGTATTATGTGTGTATGTATGTGTATATGTATATGTGTCTGTATGTATGTGTGTCTGTATGTATGTGTGTATGTGTGCATGTGTACATATGTCTATATGTGTATATGTATGTGTGTATGTATGTATGTGTGTGTATGTATGCATGTGTACGTATGTCTGTATGTGTATATGTATGTATGTGTGTATGCATATATGTATGTGTATATGCATGCATGTATATATGTATGTGTATATGCATGCATGTATATATGTATGTGTATATGTATGTGTGTATGTATGTGTGTATGTATGTATATATGTATGTGTGTATGTACGTATGTGTGCATGTGTGTATGTATGTCTGTGTATGTATGTATGTATTCATTCATTCGTTTATTTATTTATTTAGGTTTTTTTTCTTTTTTCTTTTTTTTTTTTCCGGAGCTGGGGACCGAACCCAGGGCCTTGCGCTTGCTAGGCAAGCGCTCTACCACTGAGCTAAATCCCCAACCCTATTTAGGGTTTTTTTTTTTTTATTCATTTATTATATATAAGTACACTGTAGCTGTCTTCAGACACACCAGAGGAGGGCATCGGATCCCATTACAGATGGTTGTGAGCCACCATGTGGTTGCTGGGAATTGAACTCAGGACCTCTGGAAGAGCAGTCGGGGCTCTTAACCGCTGAGCCATCTCTCCAGCCCCCTATTTAGGTTTTTAAAGACAAGATTTCTCTGTGTTGGCCTGGTTGTCTTGGAACTCACTCTGTAGATCAGGCTGGCCTCAAACTCAGAGATCTGCCTGCCTCTGCCTCCCAAGTGCTGGGACTAAAGGCGTGCACCGCTAGGCCACAAGATTTGTCCACGTGCTCTTCACCTTTACTGATTTACTTTTTGAGACCGGGCTTCTCTGCAGCTGAGAACTGGCCGCCTTGGAACTCTGTCACCCAGACTGGCCTAGAACTCAGAGATGCACCTGACCTTTTTTTTTTTTTTTAAGATTAAAATTGTTTTGTGTGTATGAGTGTTTGCCTGTGTATATACACATGTACTATGTTCATGCCCTGGTACTTACAGAGGCTAGAAAAGGGTGTCAGCTTCCCTGGAACTGGAGTCACAGACAGTTGTGAGTCACCATGTAGGTGCTGAGTACTGAACTCAGATCCTCTGTAAGAGCAGCCAACGTTCTTAACCATTGAGCCACCCTGTTCCTCACCTCTCTCTCTCTCTCTCTCTCTCTCTCTCTCTCTCTCTCTCTCTCTCTCTCTCTCTCTCTTTCTCTCCTTCCTTCTTTCTTTTTCCCCAACAGAGTTTCATTATGTAGCCCAGGCTGGCTTTGAATTTACTGTGTAGACCAGTTTGGCACAAACTTACTTTATAGCTTAGAATGGCCTTAAACTCCCATCCTGTCTGCTTTAACACCCCACGGGCTGATTACAGGTGTGCCATTGTGGATGTGCACCGTCCTGCCTAGAAGTCCGTTTGCTTCTAAGAGGCCTGTCCACAGACACGTGTACTACCCCCTAGCTACTGCCTGCTGCGGGACATGCTGCTCTATGCCACACTCCATGGCTCTGTGAGAGACGCTCAAGGGACTGGTCGGCAGAGGTTCAGTTGAGCTGCATGTCCCCGTTTGTGCCCTCTGGTCTCACCAGGTCCCCAATGGGTTCTACTGGAGCACCCAGCTGGGCCTTCTCCCTAGGACACTGGCTTCATTCAGCATGGTCCTCAGAGCTTCAGCAGGGTCAGTGGGAGCCTCTTGGGCTTCTAGACCCTGGCAAACGGCACAGCCTCATGTTTCTATGCTGGCTGCTTAAACCAGACCCCAAGGGTGATTCATGTTAGGGGTAGGGAATAAATTCAGCAGCTCAGTTAAGTAGCTAAGTGTCCAGGGCCATTCTCCAAATGCTATACTCATGCTAGGCTGCTTCCTACAATGGGGACAGCATTGCAATAAGGCTGCTTAACACAGTGCTGGGGGCACTGGTTAATTAATTAATTTATTTTTATTTTTATTTTTATTTTTGTAGACAGGGTCTTACTATGCATTCTTGTCTGTCCTGGAACTTTATAGGTAGACCCAGCTAGCCTTGAATTCACAAAGATTTGCCTGCCCCGCAAGTGCTGGGATTAAAGGCCTATGCCACCAGGCCCATCTGGCCACATTTGACAGTACCACTGTCACCCTCTGTTCAGGACCAAGCCATCATTGTAAAGCAGAGTGGCTTCCCAGGCACTCTGAGCAGAGGCCATGATGTCATTCCCCAGAGGGACCTGGTCACTGACCGTCATTGGCAAGCTACTTCATGCTGAGTTCCACACTCAAGACTCCAGTGTCCCTTGCAAGCCTCATGGCATCCTTAACAAAATGTTCAGAAATATTCCTTCCCCCTAGTTGGATGTGGATATGTGACCCCAGCCATCAGGAAGTAGAGGCAAGAGGATAAGGAGTTTAAGGTCATCCTCAGCTACATAGCAAGTTGTGGCTAGCCTGGACTACATGGGACCCTGTTTACAAACACACACACACACACACACACACACACACATACACACACACACACACACACACACACACACACACACACACACCATACACTTCCTTGTTCTACATGTGAGGCATTTGTCTGAGGTCAAATAACATACAGAAGAGTCCAAATTCAGACTAGCCTGTGCCTGTCTGAAGCCACAGAGAAAAGACAGGTTGGGTTTGATGACTTTCAGTCCAGCTTGGGGAAGGCATGGGCGGTCAGGGCTGCACCCGACTGGGCGCCCAGTGGATGCAGCAGAAGGGGCTGCTGGTGGTCCAGACAGACGAGCCTGTGCATTGCTCACCAGCCCCAGGTGTTTCTCTTTGGACTCTTCTGTGGGCGGAGCTCACTCGCTGAACATCCCTTACTGGGCATTTCGGCCTTGTTTTCACAAGGCTCTGCCCCCTGTCCAGCTTCATGCCATGAAAAGAGGTCCTGATGATATCGTGGGATTCTAAGCCCCACACTCAATCTCTCAGTTCTTGCAGAAGCCTCGGGAATGGCTTGGTCCTCCCTCAGGAAATCCCTAAATTCTTGTTGTTTAATTATGATATATACTCTCACTTTATAGCCCCCCACTGTCCTGGAACTCGCTGTATAGACCAACCTGATCAAACACTCAGAGATCCCCCTGCCTCTGCCTCCCAAGGGCTGCTCCCTGTCTTCTCTGTTTTGCTGGTTCATTGTTTTTTTTTTTTTGTTTTTTTGTTTTTTTGTTTTTTTTTTCAAGAAAGGGTTCCTCTGGTGTAGCTCTGGCCGACCAGGAACTCACTATGTAACCAAGTTGGCTTTGAACTCACAAGAGCTCCGACTGCCTCTGTCTCCTGAGTCATTACTAAGCAACAGGTCCCCTGATCCAGACTGGGCTGTCTTCTAACTATCTGTCCTCCTGTCCGTCTGCAGGAAACCGTATACCGTGTGACCATCCAGCATTTAGTGGAAGGCGTCATCTCTGGATACAATGCAACAGTTTTTGCCTATGGCCCCTCAGGTACTGGGTTGGGCATTGTCTCTGGGAGGGTATGTGCAAGGTGTCAGCGGAGGTCCCCTGCCCCCTTTTAGAGATAAGGTCTCGGGTGCCCCAGGCTGGCCTTAAACTCACTATGTAGTCAAGGATGATCTTGAACTCCTGATCCTTCTGCCTCCACCTCCCACGTGCCAGGATTATGCTAAGTGTGTGCCGCCATGCCTAGTTTGTGCCATGATGGAGATGGAGCCCAGGGATTTGTGTATGCTAGGCAAGCATTCTACCAACCTGTTTGCATTCCATCCCACAAACACATACATTTATATATTTATATATTTTTGGTAGCACTGGGGATTGAACTCAAGGCCTCATGCACTCTAGCACTGAGCTACATCCCCAGCCTCCTTAGGGGCACCAGGGACCTATTCACTGGGCTTTGTCACCCACAGCTCTGAAAGGTTCCCAGTCACAAAAAAGAGTCCCAGAAATGAAATAGCTGCCTCAGACCACAGAGCCATCGGGGTGATTCAACCCCGCCTATGTTTTTCTGCTCAGGGCGGCCATGAACTCCTTTTCAGAGATTGTGAGTAAAACTCAATCAGTGTTTGCAAACAGGTGGCATGGCACAGGCTTGTCTCTCACCCTAATTCTTTGAGAAACTAAGGCAGGAAGCTCACGAGTTCTAGACCAGCCTGGGCTATATAATGAGGCTTTGTCTCAAAATAAAGAAGAAAGGAAAGGAAAGTGGGGGTGGGAGGGATATGGCTGAGAAATAAGTGCTTGCCTCATCCCTGGTCTACAGAGTGAAGCCAGTTCTCTTCTCCTTGGCTGGGGACAGGAGCCCTGTCTGTGTGTCACCTGTCAGTGATGTGCTAGGCTTAAGAGAAAGGATGAGCCCAAGCTCTCCTTGGAGGCAAACAGGGATGGACACACGAGATCACCTTATAGAGAGCACCCCTCAAAACCATGCAATGTGCCATGCCTCTAATTGCACAGCACATTTGAGTCCCGCCCTCCCGCAGGTGCTGGGAAGACTCACACCATGCTGGGCATGGATGCAGAGCCAGGCATCTATCTGCAGACCCTCACGGACCTCTTTCAGGCCATCGAGGAGACCCAGGACAACATGGAATATAGTGTGTCTATGTCTTACTTGGAGGTAAGCCAGCTCTCCTGCCTCAGTTGTATCAGCTGTAGAATGGGTACAACACCGATTGCCTGTGCAGAACTTATTTTCAGGGTGTGAGCTCAGGCAGCTCAGGCTCCCAGTTGGTTCTTTTAAGTATATTTTAGAGAGATGGAGAGATACCTTAGCAGTTAAGAGCTTTGGCTGCTTTTCCAGAGGACCTAGGTTCAATTCCCAGCACCCACATGGCAGCTCACAACCAGCTGTAACTCCAGTTCTAGGGGATCTACCTCTTCTGACTTCTGAAGGTACTGCATGCAAATGGTGCACACAAGTAGATGCTGGCAAAACACCCATACTAATAAAATAATTTTTAAACTATTTAAGCCAGGCATAATGCTGCATGCCTTTAATCCTAACTCTCAGAAGGCAGAGGCAGGAGGATCTCTGAGCCCAAGGCCTGGTCTACAGGGTGAGTTCCAGGGTGGCCAGGGCTGCACAGAAAAACCATGTCTCAAAAAAAAAAAAAAGTATGTGTGAGGGTGCATTTTGCCCTGCACTTGTGTCTGTGCACTGTATGTATGACAGATACCCACAGAGGCCAGAAGAGGGTGTTGGGTCCTTCGGAATGGTGTTACAGATTGTTACAATATACTATGTGGGTGAGGAATTAAACCCCTGTCTTTGACCCTGAGCCATCTCTCCAGCCCTTTCTTTATGATTCTTTGCTACTTCACCCTAACTCTTCTCTTCTGCTCAGATTTATAATGAAGTGATCCGGGACCTCCTGAATCCATCCTCTGGGTTTCTGGAGCTAAGGGAGGACTCTAGAGGCAGCATCCAGATTGCAGGCATCACAGAAGTATCCACCTCAAATGCTCAAGAGGTGAGGGCCCCAGCCCAGCCCACAAAGCCTCCTTGGTCAAGTGTACTGAACAGAGAACAGCAGGTGGGTCCAAGCTGAGCTGTGTATTAGCATCTGGGAGTGATCTGACATCTCAGGTCTCTGCAGTCAACTATGCCTCCTTGCTAATGAGCCAGGCAGACATCACCTATCGATGCCCTCAGCCTCCTTCTCAGCACAGGTCTCTAGGCAAGCATAGCCCACCTAAGCTGGTTGGCTTTACACCCACTGGCCCACCTGATGATTGTTCCTTTACAAGGGTGGGCAGCAAACTTCCCAGCCTTGTCTCCTCCCTCGCCTCTCCTTCCCCCTCCCCTCCCTCCCTCCCTCCCTCTCTTCTCCCTGTCCTTTTCTGTCTTTTTTTTTTTTTTTTTTTTTTGAGATAGGGTCCTTTTATGTAGTCCTGGCTGGCTTGGAACTTGCTATTAGAACAGGCTGGCCTCGAACTCCCCTCTGCCTCCAGAGGGATTAATGGAGTTTGCCATCACACGGCTTTGTTTTGAGACAAGGGTTTCTCTGTCCTGGAACTCACTCTGTAGACCAGGCTGGCTTTGAACTCAGAGATCCACCTGCCTCTGCCTCCCGAGTGCTGGAATTAAAGGTGTGCACCGCCACCAGGTACTTTCTTCCTTTTTTTTTTTTTCTTTTCTTTTTTTCAGAGCTGGGGATCGAACCCAGGGCCTTGTGCTTGCTAGGCAAGTGCTCTACCACTGAGCTAAATCCCCAACCCCTACTTTCTTCCTTTTTAAAGACAGGGTCTCATTGTGTAGCCCCGTCTAGACTAGAATTCAGTATGTAGACCAGGCTAGTTTTAAAGTTACAGAGCTGTGCCTGCCTGTGCCTCTCTAATGCTGAGATTTAAGCTGTACACCACTATGTCTAGCTTCCTCTTTTAAATTTTTTTATCTATTTATAGTGTGTGTGTATGTGTGTGTGTGTGTGTGTGTGTGTGCGCGCGCGCGCGCATGCATGTGTGTATGCATCAGCACACACATGGTGGTCGGAAGACAATTTCTTTAAAAAGATACATTTTTATTTTATGCGTATGGGTGTTTTCCCTGCGTGTATGTCTATGTGCCATGTGCATGACCTACCTACAGAGGCCAGAAGAGACCATTGGATCTCCTGTAACTGGGGCTATGATAGTTGTGAGCTGTCTCAGTTCCCAGAACTACCGGGATTGCAAACACACACCTCTCTGTGCAGTATGGATTCTGGGGGTCCACATTCAGCCCTGTACTGGCTGAGTTGTTTCTCCAGCCCTGGATTTTGTGTTTGTGATAAGATCTCACACTGTAGCCTACATCAGCCTGACATTCACTGCGTAGTCCAGGCTGGGCTTTTACTTAGAGCAATTCTCCTGCCTCAGCCTCTCTATGTTAGGATGGCAGAAAAACACTGCCGTAGCCTGGATGAGAGTGAGCGTCAGCCTCCCAATCTCCTGCCTCATGCACACTGTGCATCCCAGCCTGGGTCCCTACACAGCAGGCGCTCAACAGAGGCTCGCTGCTCCAGATCTGTGGCTGCTCCCCTGGCAGAGGGGTTCATGCTCACTGCTAACCCCAGTGCATTTACAACTGCCCGAAGCTGGACCTAAAAAGGATCAGGGGCTACTCTAGGCTCTGTGGAAAGGGGTGAGTTGGAGCTTGCCTAGCATGCATAAGTCCGTGGGTTCCAGTCCCTAGTACTGCATGAACTGGGACTCGTGGCACACATTTAAAAGCCCCGCATTCAGGAATGGGAAGCAGGAGTATCAGAAATTCAAGGTCATCCTCAGTTACATAGTGAGTTTGAGTTAGCCTGGATGATGTAAGAGTTTATCTTTAAAAGTGGTGGGGATAGGTATGTCGCATGCCTTTAATCCTAGCATTTAGGAGGCAGAGGCAGGCCATTCTCTGAGTTCAAGGGCAGCCTGGTCTAAAAAGTGAGTTCTAGGACAGGCAGGACTGCACAAGCAAACCTTGTCTTTAAAAAGACAGACAGACAGACAGACAGACAGACAGAAAGGAAGGAAGGAAGAAAGAAAGAAAAAAAAAGAAATAGGTAATTTGTTTATCATGTCTGTCGTCGGTAGGGAATCTCAATTCCACTAATTGATTAACCAAAAATTGAAAATTGGTTCTGTGAGTCCCAACCCCAGAGCCTCCCTTCCCTTTTCTTTCTTTCTTTCTTCCTTTTTTTTTTTTTTTTTTTTTTTTAGTATAGAATAGAGTTTATTCAGGGGATGGGAGGGGAGTTAAGAGGGGAGTAGGGGCGGGGGGGTGTCGAGAAGAGGAGTAAAAGAGTAGAGCACATGGAGGGGGGGAATGGGGAGAGAAGAGACAAAGGAGCAGGAGGGCAAGAGTTCCCTTCCCTTTTTTGGGGGTCTTTCCGGAATAAGCGTGTGGCTACTCTGGTCTGTGACTTGCCTTCTTCTCCCTCTGTCCTCAGATCATGCAGCTGCTCACCAAAGGCAACCGGCAGCGCACACAGGAGCCCACAGCTACCAACAAGACTTCGTCCCGCTCCCATGCCGTGCTGCAGGTCACTGTGCACCAGAGAAGTCGAGGCGGAGACCTGGCAGAGGAGGTGCGTCTCGGGAGGCTCTTCATGGTGGACCTGGCAGGCTCGGAGCGCGCCGCCCAGGTATAGCCTCTCTGAAGCGCACTCCGTTTCAGTTGCCGTTACTACCCCGTTCACTTGGGGTCTGTCATCCTCAGTCTGAGTGGGGCCTTGTCTGTCCTCATTCAGCCCAGCCATGCTTCAGCACCCAGAAGAGGTGGCTGAGCACTGAGGAAACCCTGCAAGCATTTAGTAAGGAGGGCAGGGAGCCAGCACCGTCAGAGGTCTCCTCTTGTGTCAGGAGCTCATTCTGTACCTACTGAAGGTGTCCCACTTCCTGCATGGGCTCATCCTGGGCCTTGGGTAGCCCCACATGTTGAGATGACATATGTAATCAAACAGCCATGCAGGGAGGCTGGGTCCCTACACAGCAGGCGCTTTCAGAGTCTGCAGAGGCTGTGGCAGGAGTCTTGGGGCTCAGCCAAGACTGTGGATAACAAACCTACTATGGGCAGGTAGGTGGGTACCCAGGGACCATAGCAGAAAGGTGGCATTGCTAGGGCCCCTTCCCACTTGTGGGTCTCTTGCTTTTGCTGCTATGCTTTTGGGATGCTCCCCTGTGGCCCAGGTATTCTTTCAGACCAGGGACCCAGAACAGGGTTGGGCTATAGACAGAGTTGATTTAGACCTTTTCAGACCCAGTGACGTTGCCCCCTGCCCCACCTAGTACACACACCAGGCAGTGAGGTGTGTAGTCTCCATAGCTCATAGCCCTTCACTGCCACGTTACAGCTTGGTACTGTGTTTGCTTTACTTGGATTCTGGTGTAGTGGCGTGCATCTGTCGTCCCAGCATTCGAGAGGTGGGAGGGCCGTGAGTTTCGGGCTGGCCTAGGTGACATAGCAAGACTCCATTTGAAAACGGAGAGACGAGCTAGGGATATAGCTCAGTTGGTTAGAACACGTACCTAGCACACACAAAGCCTTGGATTCCACCTTCAACACTGTATAGAACAAGAATGGTAGTGCATGTATATGATTCCAGCACTCCGGAGGCGGAAGCAGGAGAATCAGAAGTTCAAGACCATCCTCAACTACATTGAGCCATCAATATTAGATCCAATCTGAACTTTAAACCGGGGGGGGGGGGGGGCGGTCTGGCTGCCTTCTCCCTGCCTTGTGGTCTGTCTTCTGGTTTGCCTAGTAATCACGTCTCTTGTTCATTTCCTTATCCCTCTGGGCCCAGGCCTGCCCTTGGAGCACGAACTGCTAAAGCCAGCGTAGCCCGTTAGACCGTTCTACTTATGTCATGTATATAGGTGTTTTACCTGCATCTGTGTTCTTGCACCAGTAGCACGCCTGTGCTGTGGCAGCCAGAAGAGGCCGTCTGGTGCTCTGGAACTAGAATTGCAGATGGTTTTGAGCCACTGTGTGGACGCTGGGCTTAGATGTGTTTGCTGGCTCCTGTACACATTCTTCACCAGCTCCTGCCCTTGAGCACTCACTGGGGCTAGCTGCCTGCAGGTGTCCAGGCGCACGGCTCGCCGTGAAGGTGGTGATGTTCCAGAGCTTGCCTCCATCCCATGGGGCAGCAACCAACAAGCCTGGGCATGTGCGGAGGCAGGTGACTGCCTGTGAATTAGAGGAAATACTTGTGGCGGCATTGGGATGAGCAGGTGCCAGGGCTGTGGACTCTGAGAGAGCCGTCAGGGCGACCCCTAGGGTATATGGTAAGTGTCAGGGTTGGAGGCAAGGTACTTCCTAGACAAAACCCACTCGCACTTGTTATAAGCAGTGCGATCTGTTTATTCTAGTTGTTCGATCAGCTCTATAGCCCCCAAGAATGGTCGCTTAACACTGTACTAGCGTTGTTCTGTCAGGAAGTCTTCCCTTGGTTCTTAGGACTTAGGAGCTCAGTCTCAGGGTGGGCAGGGCCCTTTCCCACCACTCTGGATGTCAGTCCTCTCCCTGGGAAGGAGCTCAGTCCCTGCTCAGCCTGGCCTCTCCCTGCTCAGACTCAGAACCGGGGCAAGAGGATGAAGGAGGGTGCACACATCAACCGCTCGCTGCTGGCCCTGGGCAACTGCATCAACGCACTCAGCGAGAAGGGTGGGAGCCGTGCTCAATACGTGAACTTCCGTGACAGCAAGCTCACACGCCTGCTGAAGGTAAGACCCCCAACTGGGAGTTGGGAAGGGCTACCACAGCCGACAGTATCTTCCAGGAATTAACTGTCAGCACGGAGGCTCAGGGCCCTGAAGGCATTAGTCTGTAGAAGCTGTATGTGGCCACTGCCAGACTCCCTGTGACCCTTTTTTTTTTTTCTTTTTTTTCAGAGCTGGGGACCAAACCCAGGGCCTTGCGCTTGCTAGGCAAGTGCTCTACCACTGAGCTAAATCCCCAACCCCCCCCCCCCCCCGTGACCCTTTTGAGTACAGTCCATCCTCCCCTCATGTCCCTATAACGGGGAGATCACTATGTCCCAAGGCTGCCAATCCCGCCATGGGTAGCTGTGACCTGTGAAAAACGTTTTCTTTACGCCAAGCTGGCTGCTGCTGCAATAAACCAAGCAGTGAGCAGATGCCCCCACATCTGCTCTCTCGGTCTAACCTGTTCTCATCAAAACAGCAATTAGGGGGAAGCTGGAATAGATGTCACTTTATCCTGAGAGTCTCCTTCCCAGGCACTAACCCCATTCTGGTTCCCAGTATCAGCTGACCTTCCAGGATCTCTGGTGGTGCTGGGGGGAGGACTGGGGCCACGTGGCTCCCATGAACCCCATTCTGTGGTCCTCGCTGAGCAGGATGCCCTGGGAGGCAACAGTCGCACAGTGATGATCGCCCACATCAGCCCGGCCAGCACCAGCTTTGAGGAGTCAAGAACCACACTGCTCTATGCCTATAGGGCGAAGAACATCAAAACAAGGGTAAGTGAGTGGGAAGGGTGCTCCCACACGCGTTAAGAAAGACAGGTGTGGCGGGCGACATGCATCTCTGACACGTGTGCTGCTCAACTGAGACATTGAGAAACCCAACCTCAGAAGAAGGGCGTGAGCTGGGCCTCGTGGAGGCAGAGGCAAGTGGATCACTGTGCGTTCAAGGCTAAACTCATTAAGGAGATTCAGGGCAGCCAGGGGATACATGGTGACACCCTGCCTCAAGGCTAATTAATTAATGAACCAATTAAAATGTAAAAACAAGGTAGATGGAGCCTGAAGAATGGCACCAGAAGTTGGTTTCTGATCTCGATATGCATGAGAACATACATGTATACTCATGTGATCATGGATCTCTCCCTCACATACAATCAGTGAGAGTAATGGTTACCGCTGGGAATATTTCTTTAAAAAAAAAACTGATAAATTGGGGTTGGGGATTTAGCTCAGTGGTAGAGTGCTTGCCTAGGAAGCGCAAGGCCCTGGGTTCGGTCCCCAGCTCCGAAAAAAAGAACCAAAAAAAAAAACCTGATAAATTATTTTGAAATCTTTTATTATGTCAAGATTATGATGGCTTGTATATGCTTGTCCCAGGGAGTGGCACTATTAGAAGGTGTGGCCCTGTTTGAGTAGGCATGACCTTGTTGGAGTAGGCGTGACCTTGTTGGAGTAGGTGTGACCTTGTTGGAGTAGGTGTGTCTCTGTGGGTGTGAGCTTTAAGACCCTCATCCTAGCTGCTGGGAAGGCGCTATTCTGCTAGCAGCCTTCAGATGAGGATACAGAACTCTCTCCTGCACCATGCCTGCCTAGATGCTGCCATGTTCCCACCTTGATGATAATGGACTGACCCTCTGAACCTGTAAGCCAGCCCCAATGAAATGTTGTCCTTCTAAGACTTGCCTTGGTCATGGTGTCTGTTCACAGCAGTAAACCCCTAACTGAGACAAAGATATACATGGAATGGGGCTGGAGAGATGACTCAGTGGCTAAGAGCACTGGCTGTTCATCCAGAGGTCCTGAGTTTAATTCCCAGCATATATATATATATATATATATATATATATATATATATATATATGCGCAAATAGAGTGCACATATACATAAATAAACACATCTTTAAAAAGATATACATGGAACAAAACTTTCCACTTAGCAAATCCTTGATTCCTTTTCATTTAGCGTATACACG